>NC_088360.1:106494080-106497601 GCF_034508935.2 Berghia stephanieae
TGCGCTTCACGATGGCTCATCTCATCACCCAAGCAGGCCATATGGAACCATATTATTTTTATTTCATACAATACTAGTCGCCTGTTAGCATTCTTTTTTCTTCTGACAGTCATACAACATCTAATAGGCTACTAGTTGTGGCCAGATATTCATTCAGATCTGAGTCGAGTGTACTAATATTGCAATGACACAAAGCCGGCACCAAAATCACTTCCGCGATCACCGTCACTCATCCGGCCACTGAACACGCTTAACGTTGCTTGACATTGTGACAAGACACAAGACAATAATACAATGTACCGCTACGCCAATAATAAGCCACACAACATGATGATGTAAAGACTTGTGATCTATTAATAAGTTTAAATTTGGTTGATCTTTTGGTCAATAATTAGGACAGAGGATTGACCAATATAACTTTCTCCATGTTATCTCCACCACTCTATCAACTCGCCTTTACGTAAATATATATTATATACATTAGATACTATAGTCAGTTTCCTCACAAACCCCCTTCCCTCGCGCGTGTGTGTTTTGTGTGCAGTGCAAAATTCTGACTGACTGACGGCAGGCCGACTGACTGCAGACGACATACCGCGCAAGCTTGGCAAGCACTGACACTGACGACTACGACTGACATAATGATCAGCGTGTCAGCCTCTCATGCAAAGATTGAGAACCGTTGCTAGAAAGTTTGTGACCTTTCCTCTAATTATAATATTATAGAATGTTTAAAGTATCAAGTTATTAACACGCGAAACGTTTCAACCGCCTTGAAAAGAAAAAAAATCCCCTAGGAGTTGATATTTAAATGTTTTCTCGTGGAGTGAGCGAGTGAGGGCTTGTGAAGTGTAAGTGCCAAGTGTGTTACGCTCTTTGTGTTCCCTTTGTTATAATATTTCATCACCGAAGCGTGCGTCATTCCAGCTTTGACCGTATTTTGACCGAGTTATGTTGGTGTAATAATATTATGTCGAGTCATGTCTTCAAACACGGATATGAAATAATAACTGCTTCAAGAGTGACCTTATTATTGATCCAGAAATGATAAAAAATTGAGCGTAAGTCTATCGGCGATCAGATACACACTCCACTCTTGCTACAAGTTATTAATGTGTGTAGCAGAGTATCAAAGTGTTAATCTTGTCACAGCTTCGATGCTGAGCACAGCTTAGCTCAGGCGATTTTTGGAATTTTCAATTTTCCTTCGGAGTAAAGGCATGTGAATTTGAAATAATGTGAAAGGTTTAAGTTTCAGGAATATAATCAAAAGAAACCGGAGGATCTCGGTGTGTAGCGAAACACCAGTCCTCGAACAACCCCAGATCACGTCAAAGAGAAAGATTAAAGGTTAGTAGTAGAATGATGATCTTTTCACTTTTTGAATCTTGAATCCAATTGAGGAAGATAAAAAGAACAGAAGAAATATTTTGAATCCTAGCCAAGTGTGTGCGGCTATGGGGAGGCCTTCCGAAAGCTCCTACATTCCCAGTATTCTTGTTCTAGTAGGGGGTTTGGGTAAAAAAAGTTTCCCCCCTCTCAAACCCCCTACTAGAGTAGGAACTTTCGGAAGGCCTCCCCGGCTCTGTTATCTTGTGGTTTGGTACTCGCTTTATGAAAGAAAAGTCCTAAGTCCTGGGTTCGAGTCCCTCTCGGAACGGCGCATAGTTGAGTCCTTGGAAAAGGCTCTTTACTCACCTATTCTCACCGTACTCGTACTCAGATGTAAAATGAGTACCTGGCCGTTAACAGCTTTGTAATATCCCCTAACAGGCATAATGTCACGTCCTACATGTTAAATGTTGCCATGCTGTTGGCAAGGGACCCCCTGTAAAGCTCTTTGAGTAGGTTTATCGGATATTGCGCTATATGAAATATCATGATTTTTTTTGTTTAATAATTTTGTCGTTATTTTAGTAGTAGTAGTAGTAGTAGTAGTAGTAGTAGTGGTAGCAGTAGTAGTAAGTAGTAGTAGCAGTAGTAGTAGTAGCAGTAGTAGTAGTAGTAGTAGTAGTAGTATTAGTAGTAGTGATAGTAATTGTCAAAAGATAAGGTTATTAGGCTAGCTGGACATTCATATAAATATTCATTAATCTTTATGGCCCAATAAACGGTCCTTATGCCCTACGAGTCTTTTTTCTTTATCCCTGTTATTTATTACGACCATTGATATTAATGATCAGTAGTTTTTTAAATATGTATTTAATCCTTAACTAGTTCGACGTAAGCTGTATGATGTGTGTGTGTGGGAGTGGGGGGGGGGGGGGGGGGGGGGGGGGGGGGCGTGTAATAGGGAACAAAGGTGTGATGTCTAAAAACTGGCACCAATCTCATAGGAAGTGTAAAACCACTCTTCCTGAGAGGATACATACTATGGTTTCAGAGTGATGGCATCTGATTTTCTTGTTCATAAGTATAATATGATGGTCGCCAATAAAGATCATCCATCATCCCTCTTTTACGGTCTGTATTATTAAGAATTTGCCCATAGATAAGATCGAAGTTGACGCCACACATGTCTTTGTTATTGTTTAATTTTTGTCATCCGCGTTTATGAATAATCCTCACTTAAATGTATTAACCAGACTATAAACGTTTAAGGTTACACATAGTTTTGTGTGTTGGTTCGTTATACTTCCGGATGGCAATGTTGTGAGCGTCTAAGCCAAGCGCATACTATCTAAACTACCTACATCCTGCTACTAAAATAGTTATGCCATCTTTTGTTCAATATTTAACATATTCATTATTATGTAACCGAAAGACTGGTTATAAACACACTTTCAAGGAGTTTGGAACTGGGAGAGTAGACGATGTAACGTCAGGACTCGTTAAAAATATTGTCGTTCCTTCAGAGTCGCTTTTAGGTCCATGGTACGTGAGTTTTTCGTGGTTTCTATATTATGAAACGAAAAGTAACAATTCGATAGGACGCTAGTTTAACGCAAAGTACTTTCCACCAGATCTAATAGACCTGGCTACCCAAACACGGCTGGGTGGACAGCGGGGTAAGAAAAATATCACAAGACTTCAATTTTAAAAACGTGATTTTGTTGGGGTTTTTTGGGTTTTTTTTTTTTTGGGGGGGGGGGGCGGTTGTGGGTTTTTTTTAGTTTTGTGTGTGTGTGTATGTGTGTTTGTGTTTTTTGTTGTTGTTGTTTTGTTTTGTTTTTTTTCCTTTGTCATTACACGCTGAATACTTAACGTATAGAATTATACATGATCCCCGTCCTGTTACAAACAAAATGGCGGATCTCCAATGTAAACAAAGTGGCAAATTACGACCAAAAAAAAAAAACAAAAACAAAAACAGAAACGAAAAAAAACAACCTTGGAGGAGGGGGTGCTAGGTGCTCTTCCCTCCCCCTTCCCTCTAACTTGTTAAGATTGAAATGTGATTTTTATCATCTGTTCCCAACGTTATATTCCTATGTTCGACATCCAAAGAACTGTATTAAAAATCACTGTTAGTTATAGCTCTGTATATGTTTGTCGTTGTTCTGCTAGATATTGGCCTACTT
>NC_088360.1:106497701-106502701 GCF_034508935.2 Berghia stephanieae
TTTTGCCTGTTTTGTTGGGGCAACCCCTTTAAATTTCCCGGGTGGGAAAAAGCACAAAGCCCACAAACAAACAATTATCCTAAAATCAAAAATCTTTAAAATTTTGAAGCATTTTGTGGGATATGTACAGTACTCGTACCCCCCAAAAAGTTTCCTTTTGACTTTTCTGCTCCATTTTGGGGAAAAAAAGGCCCTTTATTTTAAATTAATAGATCACGAAGAAAAGATATTAGCTAAAAATAAATATATTAAATAAAATAAAATAATGAAATAATAAAAAAAAAATAAAAAATATAATAATTAACAAATGAATAAAAAAGGGAGTAAATAAACAATGATAAAAAATAAATAAATAAATAAAAAAAAAAGTATAATACTAAGTAAATTAAAAAATTAATATAATATTAAATAAGTAAATAGATACAATGATAATGAGTAAATAAAAAAATAAAACAATAATAAATAATATTCATTAATAAAAAAAAAAATAAAAAAGGGGAAAAAAAAATAAATTAATAGATAAAAGAAAAATAAATAATAAAAAAATAAATACTAATTTAAATTTAAAAATTAATTAAAAAATATTAATAATTTTATTTAATATATATATATATTTTATATTTTATATATACTAGATCAACCATACCTTATATATTTTGAGAAACTTGAATCACAATACTTATTGGGTTCTAGAGAGCCACAATACCGGGATTCCGGGTTTTACAGAAGAGAAAAACATTATCTAATGTATCTTCTCGGGAGTAATAACAAAATAGTAACAGGTGCGGTTTTATTAGTCCCGGGGAGTTAATACATTGGGTTTTTTCTTCTTTTCTTTCCAACTACAAATTTTAAATACTGCTACCTATTTTTACAATGCTACTATAACTACTACTACTACTCACATACTACTAAATACTACTACTACTACTACTACTACTACTACTACTACTACTATGCTACTATATTTCAATACACTACCACTCTACTACTCTACTACTACTCTAACTAACTAATCTATACTACTACACTACTTAAATACTCTACTACTCTAGTAACTACACTGCTACTACTACTACCTACTACTACTACTCTACTCTACACTACTACTAAATACTATACTACTACTACTACTACTACTACTATACTAACACTCTACACTACTACTTACATACTCTATATACTGCTACTACATTTCACTAACTACTACTACTGTACTACTTACCTTTCTATACTATACTACTACTACTACTACTATACTACTACTACTACACTACAAAACTACATACTACTTTAAAACTGTACTGCGCGCTATGCTACGCTACTACTACTAAAGCTAAGTGCGGCTATGTGGTCTAGTGGTATGACACTCGCACTACTACTACTACTACTACTACTACTACTACTACTACTACTACTACTACTACTACTACTACTACTACTACTACTACTACTACTACTACTACTACTACTATTACTACCACTACTATTACTACCACTACTACTACTACTACTACTACTACTACTACTACTACTACTACTACTACTACTACTACTACTACTACTACTACTACCACTACTACTACTACTACTACTACTACTACTACTACTACTACTACTACTACTACTACTACTACTACTACTTCTACTACTACTTCTACTACTGCGTTTTCGATAAATGATAGAAGAAAACAGCCAGTTGTCCAAATACGTACTTTGAGTCATTAAAGAAACCCCTGTAGAATAAATGGCCATACTTATATTAAAGTGCAATGATGTACAACGTAAAGAGGTTACTTTTTAATACATAATGTGTATATGATTTACACCTGTTAAACATTAACACCTTGATATTAGCGATCCTACGTTTATGGTGTATAGAATGCATTTATTTATCTTCTTCTTCTTCTTCTTCTTCTTCTTCTTCTTCTTCTTCTTCTTCTTCTTCTTCTTCTTCTTCTTCTTCTTCTTCTTCTTCTTCTTCTTCTTCTTCTTCTTCTTCTTCTTCTTCTCTCGATCTCTCACTTTTATCTATCTTTCTCTCTCTCTCTTTCTCTCTCTTATCTCTCTATCTTTCTCTCTCTCTCTCTCACACACACACACACACACACACACACACATATATATATATATATATATATATATATATATATATATGTGTGTGTGTGTGTGTGTGTGTATGTGTATGTGTGTCTATTTATCCATCCATCCATCCATCTCCATACATATCCATCCATCTATATATCTACCTACCTACCTATCTATCTACCTACCTATCTATCTGTCTATCAATCAATATGTGATCAGCACCAAAAACATCACAGGAAGCACGAAACAACACACAATTATAAATAATAGTAACAACAATAACGATTTCACTCCGCGAAGATTGCCCAAAGTAAAAGGCATTAAACAGATCTGTAGGAGTCAATAGTAACCCAAATATTACTGCTCTCTCTCTCTCTCTCTCTCTCTCTCTCTCTCTCTCTCTCTCTCTCTCTCTCTCTCTCTCTCTCTCTCTCTCTCTCTCCTGACCTCCCATAGTGGGCAGGGAGGTATTTACTGTCTTCTTTCCACCTACATCTGTTTTCCAACGTTCTTTCTGTCTTTGTCTTGGAATGAGTTTACGTTGTTTTGTCCTGACCCTGGCAGGACGAGTCCTGGCTGGGAGGGAAACAGTCAAATGCATAGTTATTGTTTTGGGAGATGATAGTTCCTTGTAGATCATCTCTCCGTTATGTATTATTAGACTTGTTATTTTGAATGTATAATGTAAGCATTTGAGTGTATTCCTCTTTGTTGGGTTCTGTGCTTTTGTCCGGATGAAATTTATAGGTGATCTCAAACTAAGTACATTAATGGTATGCTCTTGGAATCTACATCTGATCCCTATTTGTTCCCAGTCCTCTATGCCTTACTTTTTCTTGGATGCTTTAATTGTAATTCTAGAACTTTTTACTACCCCAATTTCTTCCTTTTTACTGGCGCTGATATAACCTAAATGTGTTGCAAGCGCCGTAAAACCCTTAAAAACATAATCTCTCTCTCTCTCTCTCTCTCTCTCTCTCTCTCTCTCTCTCTCTCTCTCTCTCTCTCTCTCTCTCTCTCTCTCTCATAGTATCATTTTTTTCACGGGCTGATAAAGGTGTAAAATATATATAATGCGATCAATGTAACATATCAGAATGACCCAAGGAAGTTGGCGAATCTCAACAGCTTTATATAGGTCAAAAGGTCGAAGTGTGAATGGCGTAGCCTCTTTGCAGAACAGTCCGATTAGGTCAAGCCTTCGTGACGTAATTGGCCTGGATGACCAAGCGATTTGTTGCAGCGAAGGTGAAGGGTCATTGGGGGGTCAAGGCAGAAACCAGGGACATAATGGTCAATATCAATATAATAATTATACGCAAAATGACGATTGTCGCTCTTGCTGACATCAGCAGAACGAAAAACGACCAGCTGGTCTATAAATAGGTTTTGTTACAGTCGTTTGGCCCTTCGAGTTTACGACAGAGCTGCCAACTTCAACTTTTTAAAAATTCGTAATTTCCGAGGGAAAAAAATGGAAAAGTCACTATAAATAGCTTTACAAATCAATAATTTGTCACCACCATGATACACAAAGGCTTTAAAGTCCTGGATGTAGGTACTAAGGAACTACATTTTCCTTTTCAACAAGATGTATTGAGCCAAATAGGCGAATGCAGCTCTGTAGCTGGAGAGAAAAAAATTCGGAATTCTACGAATTTTTTGTAGTATTAGGCAGGTCTGGTTTACGACAATCTCGTTTTTATAATATTTTGCGGGAATTAACCCGTTAACTGCCGTACTCTGGAAAAAAAAACTCATTTTTTTTTTATTTTTTTTTTTTTTTTAATTTGGTTAGAAAATTAGACAAGCCGACCTTTGCGTTCCTCCTATGACACCACCCGTTTGGCCATCCCACGTATTCATACAAAGGCGGGAACTAGGTCCTTTTCTCATTTTTGGTCTGTCTGAATGGAACATCATTCCACAGAGAATCCGAGAATCCATATCATTGTCTATGTGTGTTCAAGAAATCCTTGAAAACATTTCTTTTTTGATGTCATGTACTTTCTATATTGTTTGTATTGATGCAATTTAAAGCGCCAAGAGCCTCATTGTTGAGGCTAGCGTGCGCTCTACAAGAGTCTATTGTTGTTATTGTTATTAAAACTTGTCCTTAACCCTTTCCTTACCAACTACAGGAAAATCGTCACATTTGTTACGATACAATGAATGGTTACTCTTATTCAGGTAGCCCATGTATATAATATTATACTTTTTTTCGGGAAGCTCATTTTCACCTATTACAAATTTGGCTAGAAATTTCGTCCTTAAAATATCAATCGATATTTAAATGACCCTCATCTTGGCAAAATCTCTCAAGCCCGAGACTTCGTGTTACACTTTCCAGAAGGCAGGAGGTGCTATGGGATAAATAGCATTGTTATATTTGTATTATATTACTTTTTTTTACACTTGTATCTGACATTGAGAAAAAAAATAGAAAAACAAAAACGTTATCTTTTATATAGCGTAATATCCACTGAACGTGCTCAAAGCGCTTTGCAAGGGGTCCCTGGCCAACGACAATACATAAAATGTAGAACGGGACATGACGCCTATTAGGCTATATTGCAATTTATTCCGACAGAGACAACGCTGTTAACGGCTAGGTGCTCATTTTACACCCGAGTACGGTGGGAGAATGTGAGTAAAGAGCCTTTTCCAAGGACTCAAACTATGCGCCGAGCGAGGCTCGAACCCAGGACCCTCCGATCCGAAAGCGAGTGTCATACCAGGAGACCACATAGCCGCACATTTAGTATCTGTGTAGACTAGACTAGATGGATGGGTAGGGTAAAGGACGATATGAAAGAACTGCGCCTGGAGGAAGATGATGCTATGAACCGAGATGCATGGAGATGAGGCGTTCATTATAGCAACCCTGCAAAATGCGGGATAAACCGTAGCTA
>NC_088360.1:106507701-106522701 GCF_034508935.2 Berghia stephanieae
AGTAAGGTAGTTGTAATTCATTGGTTTGCTTTGAACTTATTTTAAAGATTTGTGGTGAAAAAAGGTGTGAAAATATTAAAGTGCAAAATAATATATTTTGGCTGTGATTCTCTTAAAAGTCTTGATTTCCAGTGACCTTTTAACCTGCCGGAAACTCTACAAAAACGTGTATTATAATATAAGAATTTGGTCAGAAAACTCGTCCTTCAGATTCGATCGATTTGAATGGCCCTTATCTTGGGAAAAATAAACAAATTAAAAAAAAACCAACAGCAAAACAAACTCATAAACTGGAACTTCGCGAAGTCTTCTTTCAATCCAAGATTTGAGAGTTTAATTTTGAAACAATTCCACTTTGTCTTACTTTTTCTTTGGTAGATTGATTGCAATGCGATAACTTTTTACCATCAATTGATTTCCTTTTTACTGGCGCTGATATGACTTAAAAGGAAAATCACGTATCTATCCCATGATACAAACCGCACATCGATAGCTTGAAAGCAAAACGAGCGGCAAGGTTTTAAAAACAAATCACACCAAAAACAAGGTCACAGAGGTGTCAGATGTCAAAATCTGGTCCCCTACCTTCACCATCTCTCGACTGATAACCACCCTCTTCTGCAGGCAACGGCGGGAGGGGGGGGGGGGGGGGGGGGGGGGGGTGGGGGGGGGGGGGGGGGGGGGGGGGGGGAGATACAAGAATTATAAAGTCACGAATATAGATAGTTCGAAGATGACGTCACTCAGGCCTTTGTTATTGTTTTTGCCATCCGCGTTTGTGAGTTGTTCTCACTAAACTGTATTAACCTGACTATAAACGTTCATGGTTACACAGAGTTTGTGTGTTGGTCCGTTATACTTCCGGATGGCAATGTTGTGAACTCCTTGGCCAAGCGCATTCTATCTATACAATAGTCATGTAGATATTATTTTGTAGCATTGAATAAGAAATACCTTTTGCCAGCCGACACGTTCAGCACGCAAGACTGATTTTCATTCAGGCGGCGGCATATTCGATTCCAACTTGTCATATCGTAAACATCAACACTTTCCAACACAAACATTAACTTCTCTCTAAAAAAAAAAAAATTCCTTTAACAAAATAATATAATATGATGGGGGCAGCGTGGCTCAGCCGTATGGTCTTTGCTTCGGAACCCAAAAAGTACCGAGTTCGATCACCCTCCACTCTGTACTGTATGAATGGCCGCCCTGAGCATGTCAGCCACCTCGCCCTAGCTCAATTTGCGTCGCTGCACTGTGACTGACGCTTGGGTTATTCCCGTATTCCTTGGAGAAGATAGACCTCTATGGGGTGAAGGAAGGGAGTTTTATTTATTATTATTTTATGAAACAAAAGCAAAACAAAAAAAATAAAATAAAACACAACTACCAAAAAAAAAAAAACAACAAAAAAAAAAAAAAAAAAAAAAAAAAAAAACCCAAACAATTATACATTGTATTGGATGTACGATACGTAGAGCCACCGTCACATTTTTGCAGGTCTGATATCCAAACGCAATTATAGGCTTGATTCAAGAGAGTATTTCCATTAGAACAATGAACCAATAAAACTTTGGATTAGACCTGAATATAAGTACACAATAATCTTTAAAAGATCTAGATATCTTGCCTGTGATGTAACAGTGATAACATTGTGTTTACATTCTTTATAATTTATTCGTTAGTTGAGGTGATTATCAACGCAATCACAATATTCTAGAATAATAATAATAATAATAATAATAATAATAATAATAATAATAATAATAATAATAAATAATAATAATAATAATAATAATAGTAATAATAATAATAGTAATAATAATAATAATAATAATAACAATAATAATAGTAATAATAATAATAATAATAATAATAATAATAATAATAATAATAATAATAATAATAGGTTGTTCTCCTTGACACTGGTTCCTGTTTGTTTAATCTGATGACGGCTTGCGCCATCTCGCCACGTCATACACAATAAATAATGAATAGGATTCCACAGTCTGACGTCACGTCCGCCTAGCAACGAATCGGCTGGCTCTAAACAAAAAAAATCCGTGCTTGGTCCGGGCAAGGAATAATTGGAAAATCGCTCAAAAAACAATTTTTATCTTAAATATGGTCCAGTGTTTTGTACCAGATTGTCTACACCAGTCAGATATTCACTCCTGCAAGTTTTACAGATTTCCAAATGGACAGGCAGACAAAAAATTAAAGAAAAAGTGGATCACTTTAGTCAGGTAAGCACGCACGCCTCGTCGAACATTTGCTAGAGTTCGTAGTCCAGATCTAGGTCAAGTTCTAGCTTACGTAGACCTATATTTTATGATTAAAGTGTACAATTGCACGAAATTATAAATAAAAATACATTCCAAACTAGGTTTTTATTGAAGTTGAAGCAAAAATGATATCTCAATCGTTTTGATGTTAAGGCTGATAAACTGAATGAGACTTAAGTTCTACTGATAAGTGATAATTTTATTAAAAGGAGAACAAGAAGAAAGAGAAGAAAATATTTGTTAAAATCTTACTTTAAACTCGATACCTTTATGGCAAAATGAAAATAAATAAATAAAATAACGCAACCTCTTCCCCCCTCCCCTCACGCAGATCTCTCTCTCTCTCTCTCTCTCTCTCTCTCTCTCTCTCTCTCTCTCTCTCTCTCTCTCACACACACACACACACACACACACACACACACACAAACACACATACTTTCCTCTTTTTTTTTGGAAAGTTTCTCTGATTCTCTGCCATGCCTCCCCCCCGACAGCCGAGGTGGCAACTCTGTGTGAACAAAGCAAGATGGCGGCAGGGACCTCTCTCCTTTACCTGTGCCCGACTGTTGACACTCTAAAGTTTCCATCACCGCACTGTCCAGTACAGTACTGACTGTAATAAAGAGAAAACGCCAGTCTTGCCACACTCAACCCCAAGATCAACTTTAACTGTAAATTTAAGAATTCATATTTTTATATATACCTAGTCAAAATCATCAAAAGAAGTAATGAGGAAGTGCGACATTTTGCTGAATGTGCGATTTCATAAAAGACAGGCGAGAGACCCACCAGTAACCTAGTCTCTTGCACACCTTTGATTTATCATGCATTGAGCTGGTGTCAAACAAAATAGTCTAAAACAAAGTACTTATCAAATTAAATAATATACCCAATGTGCCCAACAGAATTATTGTTTTTTTTTTATCTTTTCATTTCAGGTGAAAGGACAAAAGATCCAACATCATCATCAAGAGTGTGTTCTTGTCACATCAGAGATGGTGACAAAGCCAACCTCCTGAATGGTTTGACAGAAATAAAAATAAATTGTTTCCATCAGAGCCAGAAAGAAAGAAAAGAAAAGTGACACAAGGAATTCCCACCCCATCTCAATTGGCACCAACATCAAGAAGTCCACCACCACCACCACCACCACCATCATCATCATCATCATCATCATCATCATCATCATCATCATCATCATCATCATCATCATCATCATCATCATCATCAGCTCAACTCTCTTCATCATCATCACAAAGTCCCACCTTTAAAAAAACCAGATTCCTCATCATCATTATTTTCCTCCTCATCATCATCCTCATTATCTTCTCCCTCATCATCATCTCAACTCTCGTCACCATCATCACAGGATTCCATCTTTTAAAAAAACAGATTGTAGAACAAGTGAGGATATTTTAAATAGAATAACAAATTTAATTCAAGAACAAGAAATTACAGACAAAAATAAGGAAATAGCTAGCTTTAAAAAACCCAACTAAGTTAGATTCAACGCACTTACACTGTTTCAAGCCTTACAGAAAAAGTTCTTCGAATGGAGACAGGTGTACATTGTTTTAAAATATTTAATATTATTGTTCAATATGTTGAGTGCTTTAGAGGTAACATTATTTATTATAGTGGATGGGAAGTTCAGGAAGAGACAGTTGCATTAAAAGACCAAATTTTCATTATTACACTTATGAAACTTAGACAGAACTACGCTAACCTTCATATTTCACAATTGTTTAGCGTTAATGAAAGTACTATAACAAATATTATACAAACTTTTATTCATGTTTTACATAAGCCATAAGCTTCTCTTTGAAAATGTTATGAAGGTTACATGCCCTTCTAGACATAAAAATAAACTATCAGCTCCATCATCATTTTTAAGATTTCCAAATTGCAGAATGATCATTGATTGTACAGATGACCAAATTGCTATTCCTAAAGAAATGGATAAACAACGGTTAACTTATTCTTCTTATAGGTCCATGAATTCTGTTAAAGCTCTTGTTGGTCTGAGTCCAAATGGTGTGATAAATTTTATTTCTAAACTGTATCCAGGGTCTGTCTCGGATAAGGTCATTGTACAAAATTGTGGATTACTAAAACTTTTAATTTTAAGCCCTGGAGATTTAATTTTAGCAGATAAAGGTAATAAAGGTAAAACCCCATCCTGATTCAAGATATTTTACCTCAAGGAGTAACTGTAAATATCCCTCCCTTTTTACATAATAAATTTACTGAAAATGAGATTTTATTAACAAAAGAAATTGCTTCATGTAGTATTCATGTTGAGAGCGCTAATGAAAGACTGAAAAATGTTAACATCCTCTCATATATTCCAACCATGTTAAGAGAAACATCTGATATTATTTTTCAATTTGTTGCAGCACTTGTCAATCCCCAGTCTCCTCTTATTAAGGAGACTGCATTTTGTTAGCTTTGCCATTTATTTTGTACAACACACATATTTTGTTCATCATCATCATCAAATCACCATTCAAAATAATGATTTTGTAGGTCCATACATGATTTTACATGATAAACATGACAAATTATGGCATTGTTGTATCAATGTATGTTCAATGTCATTAACATTGTTAAATAAAACCACACAAATTAGTTTTGGACTGAATCAACCCAAGGCATCATCAAGATAGATCTGTGGAAGTAAAAGAATAAAAGATTCAAATTTAGAGCTGCGACCATGCTCAATAGGCAAAAAAACAAACAAACTAATAAAACGTCTGTTGTGGTCTTGTGGTATGACACTCGCTTTCAGATCAGAAGGTCCTGGGTTTGGGCCTCGCTCGGCACATAGTTGAGTCCTTGGAGAAGGCTCTTTACTCACAATCTCTCACCGTACTCAGGTGTCAAATGAGTACCTGGCCGTTAACAGCGTTGTCTCTGTCCGAAAAAATTGTAATATCGCCCAACAGGCATCATGTCCCGTCTTACATGTTAAATGTTGCTGTTGGCCAGGGACCCCTTGTAAAGCACTTTGAGCACATTTAGTGGATATTACGCTGTATAAAAACTCAATTAAAAAAACAAATTAAGTGATTCTTTCATTCATCTTGCTTTGTTGATAAGGGGGAAACCCGAAACGTCCATTTTATCTGTTTTCGTATATTAAATTGAAGTTCACATTCAATTTCACAATGTTATTGATTTCTTCCGAGTTTCAAGCAGCAACATTTACATTACACCTTAACCCAATAGGAAGTTTAGTTTACCGTGACTAACACTGGTCTAAATAAATCCTTTATTCATCCCATAGAGGAAATTTATCTCTAGGGTCTATTCCCAGGGAAGACTGGAATAACCGCGGTGCAGCGCCGCAAATTGAGCTAGGGCGAGGTGACTTGCTCAAGGCCACACAGCGCAGCGGCGGGTGAACGAACTCGGTACCTTTCGGGTACGAAGCAAAAACCGTACCGCTGATCCACGCTGCCCCACATGAAGTATGATAAAATGTCTAGCGTGATTGGTGATTGTGATGCTCATATGAGTATTATAATAAAGGTTACAACACGATACTAAATAGTATGTAGTAGACTATAGTCAATGGCAACGAAAATTAGCGAAGCAAGACTAAGACCTCAAAGACTCAAAGTCCGTGGTCCATAAGATAAAAACACAATAATTCAATGACTCCCCCTCTCTCTCCCTAACTAAAATCGAACGTAAACAGTTAAATCTTTCCATTGGATATACTAAATCTGCCTAAACTCAAAGTAAACTGATTATTGTCCAACAGTAGTTTTACGGAGATGTGAGATTTTGAGAGTGAGAATGAGAAGACGAAATGACTTACCTTCACAGAATACTCTTTATTCTTCATGCTGGCTTGAACTTTGCCGAACATCAAGCCATCTGAGTAAGTGAAAGTCAAAACATGACCTGACTGATGATGATTTTCACCTCGCGAGACACTTTTATGCTCATTGGAGAAGTATTTTATAAGGGCGGTGATGGAAATAGAGTTCGTGTCAGCCAGTTTTCTCGACTGTTTAGAGCCAGCCGGTTTGTTGCCATGCGTTGCTGCGCAGGATTACGTCACGACTTAGGAAGCCTATTGACAATACCTGATTTCATTCAATCTGTCAGATTTGATGTGCTGAATAGTGTGTTTTGTTTATAACGGGAATGAAGCATGACTGTTCTTTTTCGTTTGTTTGTTTGTTTTTTTTTTGTTTTTTTTGTTTTTTGTTTTTTTGTTGTTTTTTTTGCTGTATGCTGCTGCGTCATACCAAAACCGGATTCTTAGATTGTTTTTTTTTTGTTTGTTTTTTGGTTTGTTTGTTTGTTTGTGTTTGCTGTATGCTGCTGCGTCATGCCAAAACCGGATTCTTAGATTGTTTTTTTTTTTGTTTGATTTTTGGTTTGTTTGTTTGTTTGTTTGTTTGTGTTTGCTGTATGCTGCTGCGTCATGCCAAACCGGATTCTGTGATTGTTTGTGTGTGTGTGTGGGGGGGGGGGGTATGTCTTAGTTGTTTTTTTGTTTTTGTTGTTGTTGTTGGTTTATTAATATTTTTCTTCTTCTGTCATAAAGAAATTGGAGCTTTTATATAGCGCAATATCCACAAAACGTGCTCAAAGCGTTTCACAAGGGGTCCCTGACGAACAGCAACACTTAACATGTAGGACGAGACATGACGCCTGTTAGGCGGTAGTACAATTGTTTCGGACAGAGACAACACTGTTAACGGCCAGGTACTCATTTTACACCTGAGTACAGTGAGAGAATGTGAGTAAAGAGCCTTTTCCAAGGACTCAACTATGCGCCGAGCGAGGCTGGAACCCAGGACCTTCTGATCCGAAAGCGAGTGTCATACTACTAGACCACATAGCCGCACAAAAACGTATGCTTCGAAATACCGAACAATGAAGATGACCAAAAACCGATACGATCTGATAATGGGGAAGATCTATATTATCTTTCCATGGGCTCGAGGTCATTGGTCACATTGCTCAATGTGGTCAACGTGACCTTCATAGGGAAAAGTGTTCACAGATTTTGAAATATCTAACATCCCGATTTGTCATTTTGTTCAGCTTGACACGTGGGTATGTTTACAAATTCGCGAAGTCTCAGGTTTGAGAGTTTTTTTTTTCAAGATGAGGGTCATTTAAATCGATCGATATTTGATGGACGAGTTTACTGGACAAATGTTAAAATATGGGTTTTTCCAGAGTGCTGAAGTCTGTTCTATGAGTCAAAGTAGGTATATAATATAGTTTCCTCTTGAAGTCACAAAATAAAAGAGGAAATAAATAAATAAATAAATAAATATTAGTAGTAGTAGTAGTAGTAGTAGTAGTAGTAGTAGTAGTAGTAGTAGTAGTAGTAGGAGGAGGAGGAGGAGGAGGAGTAGTTTTAGTAGTAGTAGTAGTAGTAGTAGTAGTAGTAGTAGTAGTAGTAGTAGTAGTAGTAGTAGTAGTAGCAATAAAATTGAAGACTGGAATACCAAGTCGTCAGCCGCAGTGCAGCGCCATAAGGTCAGCTAAAGCGAGGGAAATTGCTTAAAGTAACCTCCATTCATTTAATTAATCTATGTTTTTTATTTCTTTTCCAGAGTTATGTGTCAACCAGGCCTAACATCCAAGAGAAGGGCGTTTAATGGCATCAAACAAAGATTCCGTCCAAGGAGCTTTTTGTGACGAACCGTCAACCTCCAGATCCTCTAGCTCCGTAGACTGTGGTTCCTTCTGTTCAAATGGCCGCGGCAGAAGCAGATGCGGAATGCCCCCGCGGCAGTACGATCGATGTCCATCCTCTCGCCCTGTGTGCCCTATGGGATCGGCATCCTCCACCGGGTACATGATAAGGCCTTCTATGACGGAATGTTTCAACGACGGTAGTACCAAATTCAGCATTCAGAACTATCCGCTAGAGGCGCTCACCGCTATGAACAATTTCAGGCAAGAAGGTCACATGTGTGACGTCATTCTGGAAGTCCACGGGGAACAAATCATGGCTCATAAATTGGTTCTCGCCGCTTGCAGTTACTACTTCCGGGGAATGTTTACCAACGGGATGCTCGAGGCAGATTCGAAGCTAGTCAAAATTCGTGAAAGCAGCATCACAGCTGAAATCATGAGGACGTTGGTGGATTTTGCGTACACTCATGTCATTCACATTACGCAGGAGAATGTCCAATCGTTACTTTTATCTTCTATTTTCTTGGAAATGAGTCATGTGATCGAGGCGTGTGCGCTTTATATGGAACAGCAGTTGGATCCTAGCAATTGCATCGGCGTGTCCGTGTACGCCAGGCAGATTGGATGTCTGGATTTGGAAAAGGCAGCAACGAAATTCATAGAGGATCATTTTTGTAATGTCATCACATTCGATGAAGTACTAAACCTCGATGAAAAAGAGTTTACAGAATTAATAAGCAAAGATCAGCTCAATATTCGCTGTGAGTCGGAAGTGTTTCGGGCTGTTGTACGATGGGTCAAACACGACCCTGAGCGCCGCAAATGTTGTATGGAAAAACTGTTACAAAATGTTCGGCTATCTAGTCTTGCGCCTGGGTTTCTAGTGGATCAACTGAAACAATGTTCGCTCATCCAGGAACTACCTCACTGCGAACAGCTACTCATAAATCAAGTTAGTCATCTTACAACTCATAGAACTTGCCTGGACAAACCTCGAAAAACGTGCAAACCTCAAGTCATCTACGCCGTCGGGGGGTTTTCTCGGAAAACCATGGAGTCCATGAACTGTTTCGAATGCTACAACCCCCGAACGAAAGAATGGAATCGCCTTCCCGATTTACCAACGGCACGTTCTCTTCCCGGCGTCGCCTCCCTGAAAGGAGTTATTTACGTTCTCGGTGGGAGATTGAGGAAATGCGGCCAGGATTTTGATTCATGCAGCCTCAATTTGTACGACCCTCTTGACAACAAGTGGTCAACCAGGTGCCCGATGAGCGTTCCGAGGAACAGGGTTGGCGTGGGGATTCTGGACGGCTACGTCTACGCTGTTGGAGGAAGATCTGGGGGAGATCTGTTCAAATCCGCTGAACGGTGAGTATTTGTAGAGGGGATCATGGGATTTTGTGTCAACTCACTCAACCCTAAAACCGACTATAACCGTAGTTTACCCGGGTTACTTTTACCAAATGCCTATATATTATATTTTTCTGAGACAAATTATATCCAAGCTAATGTTTTTAGTTTTTGCATTGTAATGATAGTCGAATAAAAATATCTATGCACATGCTCATTTTTAATACATTTTTTTTTCAATTTTGAAAAGGAGCAAAAATCTCTAGGATTGAGTGAGTTAAGACTAGTCACTCATTTTTGTGTGTGCTATAGATAGAACGCAGTTGACGACACTCAGGTCTTTGTTATTTTTTATTTTTTTTGCCATCCACGTTTACGAGTAATTGTTCTCACTAAACTGTATTAACCAGACTATAAACGTTCAAGGTTACACAGTTTTGTGTGTTGGTCCGTTATTCTTCCGGATGGCAATGTTGTGAGCTTCTTAGCCAAACGCACTCTATCTATAGATAGAACGAAGTTGACGTCACTCAGGTCTTTGTTATTGGTATTTTTTTTTTTTGCCATCCATGTTTATGAGTAATTCTCACAAAACTGTTTTAACCAGACTATAAACGTTCAAGGTGACAAATAGTTTTGTGTGTTGGTCCGTTATTTTTCCGGATGGCAAGGTTGTGAGTTTCTTATCCAAGCGCACAGCATCTATATTTTCATTCCGATAAATTGTACATGGCAGGGTAAGGACTCGTCTTGCAACAAAAGTCAAGCAATGGTGAGTGTGATCGGTGACCGAGTGGGTTACAATGATTACAAAAATACAAAACAAAAAACATATAGCCTTGGTATTGTGTCCTGTTGAAAGACACCTTACAGACATTACCCCACTCGACTTAGGTGTGAAAGTTTACGTGTATGGGATTTGACGGATTCTTTTATACTGCAAGTATAAGAATACGCCTAACAGGCAACTTACACTTAATGAAATGGAAATTAGGTTCCTTATGACTTGTTTGAGAGACCTTGACAAATTGATGGTCATTTGAATCGATCTATTTTTGAAGGACGAGTTTTCCTGACCAAAATTTTTCAAACTTTTTTTTATTTTTTTAAAATCACGGCAGAATATTTTTTGTGATATTCGGTTTTACCTAGACACGATAAGAGGATCTCGTTAGCTCAGTTGGTAGATCACTCGCTTCACATGCAAGGGGAATCATGATCGATCCCGGGTACAGTCGAGATTGTTTTTTTTTTTGACACCCCCTCCCCCCACCCACCCCCCTGTTTACCCCGAGCAGTGATTGGGTAACTGGGCCTGTTAGATCTTGCGGAAAGTACTTTGCCATAGACTAGCGTCCTATCCAAAGGGTAGCATGCCATTGCTATTGTCCGTTTCACGCTATAGAAATCGGGATAAACTCCGGCTCCATGGGCCTTATGGCTCCAAAGGACTGCTTTTTTTTTAACGTGATAATGTCTCCCCAATTCATTTTTTTTTTTTGGCTTTTCCGGTCATACGATTGGATGAAATGTCTTAATTATATATATATATATATATATATATATATATATATATATATATATATATATATATATATATATATATATATATATATATATATATATTAGGCGATATTACAATTTTCTTTTGGACAGAGACAACGCTGTTAACGGCCAGGTAGTCATTTTACACCTGAGTACGGTGAGAGAATGTGAGTAAAGAGCCTTTTCTTCCAAGGACTCAACTATGCGCTGAGCGAGGCTCGAACCCAGGACCTTCCGATCCGAAAGCGAGTGTCATACCACTAGACCACATATCACGTGATATCACGTGGGTTGCATAGCAACTGGTTTATCCTGCAAAGCTCTTTCCAAAATACGTCATTATTTTATCGGATTACGCAAATAAACCATAGATCTAAAAATAGACTTCGAAACAGTTGGTCTATGTGGTCGAATGTATTCATGACACTCACTTTCGGATCGGAAGGTCCTGGATTCGAGCGTCGCTCAGCGTGTAGTAGTGAGTCCTTGGAAGAAAAGGCTCTTTACTCACATTCTCTCACTGTACTCAGGTGTAAAATGAGTTCCTCGCCGTTAATAGCGATGTCTCCGTCGGAAAAAATATTATAATATCGCTTAACAGGCGTCATGTCCCGTCCTACTAATGTGCTCAAAGCGCTTTACAAGGGGTCCCTGGTCAATAGCAACATTTAACATGTAGGACGGGACATTATGACGCCTGTTAGGCGATATTACAATTTTTCGGACAAAGATAACGCTGTCAACGGCCAGGTACTCATTTTACACCTGAGTACGGTAAGAGAATGTGAGTAAAGAGCCTTTTCCAAGGACTCAACTATGCGCCGAGCGCGAGGCTCGAACCCAGGACCTTCCGATCCGAAAGCGAGTGTCATACCACTAGACCACATAGCCGCACTAGAACTCTCTCTCTCTCTCTCTCTCTCTCTCTCTCTCTCTCTATATATATATATATATATATATATATATATATATATATATATATATATATATATTGATTTTTTAATGATTTGATCGTGTTATTCATATATGTGACCCATCGTCTCAAAACGGTATTATGTCGGAATGAACCATATGCTTAAAGGCCGAATTAAATGTTAAACTGGTCAAAAATATAAAATTGTTGGCATTAGCACCCTAAAATATGGTATCCATTCTTCTCAATAAATCATATAAACTCAACACAAGTCTAATATTTCTGGCTACATATTCAATTTTCAACATCTTAACCAACCCGACTTAATACCGTTTTGAGGCGAAGCACATAATAATTATTCATTTATTGTAAAGTGATTCTTAGATTTAAAATTTATATATAAAGATAAACTTTTCTGCTCTTATCTTTTATCAGTTACGACCCCGAAACGGATTGCTGGACTATCATAGCCGACATGAAAGCACCCCGAATGGGTGTCGGCATTGCAGTGGTGAACCGTCTCCTATACGCTGTCGGAGGGGTGGACGACAAAAACGAACGGCTGGGCACTGTGGAGTGTTATCACCCAGAACGGAACGAATGGCAGGAGGTTCCATCCCTGAACCAACCAAGAAGCGGGGCTGGTAGGGGTTCTTATTGGAGATAATAATTTATTGTCACCAGTGAATTTTGTTCTGTGATGATTAATTATCACAGGCGTCGATTATTACATCATTGGTTCTTTCAAAACTTGGCGATTGTAGCTCTCCCTCTCTCTCTCTCTCTCTCTCTCTCTCTCTCTCTCTCTCTCTCTCTCTATATATATATATATATATATATATATATATATATATATATATATTGAATCGTGTTTGATACAATTATGGTACGGACAGTCCTGACGATGGCTAAAAGGCCTGAGACATCGATGTAGACTGACTCCAACATTGTGGTAAATTTTGAAATAATATATATATATATATATATATATATATATATATATATATATATATATATCTTTGGAACATCACTCTTTTTCCCCATATAATTGGAATGGAACACCCTTTGAATGTGGTCTGTTGTAAAGACACTCGCTTTCGGATCGGAAGATCCTGGGTTCGAGCCTCGAGTCCTTGGAAAAGGCTCTTTACTCACATTCTCTCAGCGTACTCAGGTGTAAAATGAGTTACCACTGTTGTCTCTGTCCGAAAAAAAGTTAATTAATATCGCCTTACAGGCGTCACGTCATGCCCTACTTGTTAAGTGTTGCTGTTGGCCAGGGATCCCTTCTAAGGCCCTTTGAATACGTTTAGTGGATATTGCTCTATATAATAATAATGATAATGCTGAAAACTTATATAGCGCTATAACACCGAGACACCAGACTCTGAGCGCTTAAAATAACTAATATATAAAAGCTCAAGGTCTTGTTTCTTTGTTTGTTTTTTTTTTTTTTTTTTTTTTTTCTTTGGTCTTTATTTTTTTTTTTTTGCATTTTTTTTATTGATATCATATGGAGGACGGTATTTTTTCTAGAAACGTCCCAACCCTCTGGAACAAACTTCCAAAAGCATTACATTACATTTAAAAAATAGCATCTTAAGACTTTGTTCTTTTCCACAATGGATTGTTGATGCCCCTTGTAAGCGCTCTGAACACTTTCTCTTGATATAAATAACATAAAATAAACAAAATTCCCTTTATTCATCCCGCAGGGGAATATTTTCCCTAGGGTCTATTCCAAGGGAAGACTGGAAAACACAGGCATCAGCCGTAGTGCAGCGCCGCAAATTAATTTTTCTCTATGTTTTTTTCCAAGGGAAGACTGGAATAACCCAGGCGTTACCCGCAGTGCAGGGCGGAGGTGACTTGCTCAAGGCAACACAGCGCAGGGGCGGGTGATCGAACTCGGTACCTTTCGGGTACGACGCAAAGACTGTACCGCTGAGCCATGCTGCCCTTTGATTTGGTAGAGCGCTCAAGAAATACAATGTATAATTGAAATAAACAGTGTCGCACCTACTCATCTAAACTGTAATAGACTTACCAGAAAAAAAAAAACATTCATAAAATAGTAATTGGATTCAATAGTCTGATGTCATGTCGCCCAGCAACGGCGCCCATCGTGGTTCTAAAAAAAGAAAATCTGTACTTTTTATTCTTCATGCTGGCTAGAACTTGTGGTCAGAATGTGTAAAAGTCAATACATGATCAGATTTATAATGTTTTTTTTTTTCTCTTCTGGATACGCTTTTATGCTCGTCGGAGAAATATTTCGTAAGGGCATCCGCCATTGTTCCGATAGTTTAGAGCCAGTTACTAAGTTACCATGTGTCATTACGAGGGAAGTGACGTTACGACTGTTGAAGCGTATTGGAGCCCCCAAAAATAGTTATTTGGGACAAAACATTGTAATCAGTCCAAAAAAAAACAAAAGAAGAGAAAGTTGCCATTCCATGTTCCGAGTTGAATATGCGCCCAAAGCAAACACCCAGGGGAAGATACAGTTGTGATATATATATATATATATATATATATATATATATATATATATATATATATATATATATATATATGTATATATATCGCGTATATATATAAAGCGCTTAGAGTCTGGTGTCTCGGAGCTATAGCGCTATATAAGTTTTCATCATTATTATCATCATTAATAATTGTCCATCTAACACGATTATGCCACACACGGGGGTACACACAAGATAATAGATCCACAATTTTACAACTAATTAATTAATTTTCGGTGGGTTTTTTTTCGCTTTTTTTTTATAACGAAGTTTCGTAAAATTACGATAAAATCGTAATGCTTGGCAAGACTGCTGTCACTACTTTCTTTCCTCGTTTCAGGAGTTGCAGTGCTGAAGGACTACATCTACGCAGTCGGGGGTTTTGACGGTACCCATCAACTCCAGTCGGTGGAGCGCTATGACGTCATGAGAAAAGTGTGGGAGGAAGTGACGCCACTGCCACAGGCAAGGAGTGGAATCCAACTCGTGGCGTTAGGGGACAAATTATACACATTAGGTACGTCCGAAAGTTCTGATTCTAGAATTAATAATGAATAAATAGTCGCTAAAGCTGTAAAATCTCTCTTATGGTGACACAATCCAGTATGCTACAATGTTGATGAGAGGCAAGTATATTGAGGTCATTCCATCATTATTTATTTATTTATTTATTTATTTTTTTGTGTGGAACGTTTGCCACAAGATTGTT
>NC_088360.1:106524041-106529041 GCF_034508935.2 Berghia stephanieae
AAGAACGCATTTCCGGGAGGGGAAGGAAGGGGGGAAAGGGGGGGGGTGCTTCTTCTTACACACACATGTAAAAAACACCATAAAAGGGAAATACAGCAAACGACGATGTCGAACGGGGAATTTCATTCTCTTTGAAAAATATTGAAAAATAAAAAAATAAAAAATAAAAAAAAAAAAAAAGGCCAAAAAAAAAAAGAGAAAAAAATTTTTCAGCGCCATTAGGCCCACATGGAGCTGGAGTTTACCCCGGGTTTTTTACGTGAGGGGACAATAGAAATTGCTTGCGCATTTTGATCGCACGCCAATCTGGCAATCAAAAAAAGTTTTTTTCCGCCAAATCTATAGACCAGCACCCACTGCTGGGTGAAGGGAAAGGGAAGGGGAAACAAAAAAAAATAACGATACACACAGATTCGATTTTGATGACCCTTTTGAGAAGTGGAAGTGAGTGAGTGTTTCCCCAAAACTGAGCTACGGGGGAACCCCCCCCCCCCCACCCCCCAAACCACTCCCCGAAAACCAATTCACGGCAAATAAAATTGGTAATAATATTATTTAACTCATACCAACGAGGTTGCAAAAAGATTTTGCGAGGCGCGGCGATGTGTCACGTGTGTCATGTCGTCATCCATCTGGCTTATTATCCGAGTTATCGTCTGGGCAAAGCGATGACTTTGACAAGGGCTTTCCTTTCCTTTCCTTTCCGCCCGCCCGCCTCTTATAATTTCATTCACGCCGGACACAAGACGGATGTCGTTTCTTTAGCCCCCGCAGAAAACCTCAAGTGATTACACTGTCAAGTCCCCCATGAGAAAAGGTAGCTACTCACAACGGAAAAAAGTAGCTACTCACAACGAATTCTCAGCCACGAAAGACCAAAAAAAAAACAAAAAAAAAAAAAAACAGTAAAAGTAAAAAAACCCAAAAAAAACAAAAGAAACTAAAAAGAGAAAAAAGAAGCAACCCTGAAAAGTATGACATAATATAAAATATAATATACTTAATACAATATATCCACGAATCATCACATGATAAGTTAACCACAAAATAATATATTTTCAATAACTATTGCATCAATATAAGTAGATAATTAATTTAAATTCAAGAGAATTAAAAACACGATGATTGCTTTGCAAGGTTCACTTTTTTAAGTGATTGCGCATGTGCAGGGACGCAGGCCACATGAATATTCATTGGGTCTATAAAATATAAATATACTTATATAGCTCCCATTAATAATCCACTGACAAGTGCTCTCTGCGCTTTACAATCACTCGGACTATAAAATAAACTAGTATTCACGCTAACACGCCCACACACGCATATACAGACGTACACCCACCTACGGAAACTTCTCCGCGTCCACATAATATAATACGCAAATCTTTAACAAGAAGCATAAGTAAATTAACCTACATTTGAAATTGGAATGCATCTTAACGGGCCGTACTGTTTTTGTTTGTTTGATTGTTTGTTTTTTGTTGTTTTGTTTTGATTTTTGTTTTTGTTTTTGTTTTTTTTTTTGTTTTTGTCTTTTTTTTTTCTTTTCTTTTTTTTTTTTTTTTTTTTTTTTTTTTTTTTGGGGGGGGGGGGGGGGGTTATAGCACATATTTAACATTTCATAACTCATCCATTCAAATATCGACCGCGAAGTCCCAGGTTTGATACTTTTTTTCTCACAGATGAGATCAATTTTTAATCGATCAATATTTGGAGGACGAGTGAAGTCCCAGGTTTTTGACAAGTTTGTTCTCCCCCCTCCCCACCTCCCTCCACCAAGTGAGGGCCATTTTGATCGATGGATAATAATTTGAAGGACGGGTATTCTGGCCAAAAATTTTAAATACGTCTTTTTGTTGTTGGGTTTGTTTTCCATTCAAAAGAAAACCTCTTAATGAATATTTTTATTAATTTAAGCTTAAAATTGAGCTTTATATAGCGCAATATCCACTAAACGTGCTCAAAAGCGCTTTACAAGGGGTCTTTAGCCAACAGCAACAATTAACATGTAGGACGAAGCATGACGCCTGTTAGGCGATATAAAAAATTTTTTCGGACAGATAACGCTGTTTAGGGCCCTGTGTCATCTTACACCTGAATACGATGAGAGAATGTGAGTAAAGAGCCCCTTTTCAAGGAGTCACTGTGCGCCGAGTGAGGCTCAAACCAACACCTTCCGATCCGAAAGCGAGTGTCATACAGACTAGACCACATAGCCGCACTAATTCTCCTAGCCTGTGCAATAAATCAAAATTGAAAATGAGAACTCGAAAGCGAATGAAGGAATATATCAATGACCACAATAAGACAGACATTTCCGGTTTCCAGTCTCCATATTACGTCATCGACTGTAGTATGAAGACCGGATGACGTCAAAGAATCAATTTATTATTGTAACCAATCGCGACAATAGGAATGATGGAGGCGGGCGTGGCTCAGCGGTATGGTCTTTGGAATTGGAATAAGTGTGTATGAAAGGTGCAAGACAAACCAAGAAAGGAAAATACAAGAAAAAAAACATTCCAAAAAATCAGTCGACCACTTGCACCTTTCATACCACACTTGTTCAGTTCTTTTTTCTTATACAGGTGCCTGCTCTTAATTTCTTAATATTTTGCTTCGTAGTAGCTGAAAGGTACTGAGTTCGAACACCCGTGTGGCGTGTGGCCTTGGCAAGTCGC
Organism: Berghia stephanieae; assembly: GCF_034508935.2. NCBI lineage: Eukaryota > Metazoa > Mollusca > Gastropoda > Nudibranchia > Aeolidiidae > Berghia > Berghia stephanieae. The sequence goes on from NC_088360.1 coordinate 106,526,723, forward strand.
CTCGTCCTAGCACAATTTGCGGCGCTTCATGTGAAGTGGCTGACGTTGGGTGATTCCAGTCTTCCCTTGGAAGAGACCTTAAGACAAATTTAATTTCCCTAATGGATGAATAAAGGGAAGGGATTTCTTTATTTTTTTCTTTCTAAAGACAAATGCCCACTATTATGAGATGAATAAAGGCAACTCTATTTTAGTTTATTATTAATTTATGATATCGGGTTGAGGCAGACGTCACACCCCGGTGAATTATTACGAAATAGAAATTGAAGATCTCATAGTCGTCCAGCTTTATTATCGATTTATTTTATGAAATATAAAGCGCCTAGAACCTGTTCCAATGATGAAGGGGGTGGGGGGGGGGGGGGAGGCGCTATACAAATGTCATTAAATCTATTATTTTATTCTCATAGCATTCGTCCCGACTATTTTGGACCGAATTTTTGCTTATATATATTCCGTAATAATCTAGGGGGAAACGGATTGACACGATCAATTTCGCCTGTAATATATCTCTGTCTGTGTGTGGGGTAGTCATCTGTTGTTATTATTCAGAACTGTTGATTTGATTTTCTGTTTCTTTTTATATTTTATTTTCTCTTATTTTTTGGGAGAAAAAAAAGGGGGGGGGGGGGGATGTTGGGTTGTTTTTTGTTTTTTTTCCAATCACTTTTTTTTTTTTTGCATAGAAAGGTCTCGGGTTTTTATTTGGGTCGTGTCACTAAGGAATTTTCATTAGGCGGTGAGGGTCGGTTTTCTTTTATGTGCTTTTCTCTTTTACTCACATTCTCTCACCGTGCTACATTAAATGTATAAAGCGATACCCCGGCCAGTACAACGTTTTTCCTCCTCCTTCTCCTCCTGCTCCTCCTCTTCCTCTTCTCCCCTCTTCCCCCTCTTCCTCCTCCCCGCCTCCTCCTGCACCACCACCTTTATGGCCTAATACATCTGAGGGACTACTACTTCTTTGTCCAGTAAGTGATGACGGAACTGCTGGTTCTTTACAGTCTACACAGAAAATCCATCCGGGCAAAGTCACATCAATAGGATTCAATAGTCTGATGTCACGTCGCCCAGCAACGGCGAGCAGCGTGGTTCTAAACAAAGAAAATCGGTACTTTTTATTCTTCATGCTGGCTAGAACTTTTCATATGTCATGAGATCAGAATGTATAAAAGTCAAAACACGATCGTATTTAAAATGTTTTTCTCCTCTGGATACACTTTTATGCTCCTCGGATAAATATTTCATAAGGGCGTCCGATATTGTTCCGATAGTTTAGAGCCAGTTACTAAGTTATCATGCGTCATTACGAGGGAAGTGACGTCATGACTGTTGAAGCGTATTGAAAGCAAATTATTGTCTACATCGCGTTTCACGCGGTAAAATCTGGGGGGGGGGGGGGGGGGGGAACACTCAGATCCATTATAAATGCGGCTATGTGGTCTAGTGGTTATGACACTCGCTTTCAGCAGCGATACAGAGCCGCAAATTTGAGTTAGGGCAAAGTGACTTGCTCAACAAGACACAGCGCAGCGGCGGGTGATCGAACTCGTTACCTTTCGGGTACAAAGCAAAGACCTTACCGCTGAGCCAACCTGTCCTTATATCTTTTTTTCTCTCCTTAGAATATAATACATAAGATGTAACACAGGGATAAGGCACACCGTTTAAAATGTGAAACTACATCCAATCCATTCAAAATTGATTCCGTGACCCAACCAGGTTGTAAACAGACCCAGGGACATTATCCTGCCAAAGCTGATTAACCAGTTAACTGCCGTACTCTGGAAAGACACGTATTTAAAAACAATTTTGACCAGAAAAACTCGTCCTTCAAATATCGATCGTTTTAAACGACCCTCATCTTGACAAAAACTCTCAAATCTGGGATTCCATGAAGACCTGGCTAAGTCCAGGTTTGAGAGTTTTTGCCAGGATGAGGGTCGTTTAAATCGATCGTTATTTGAAGGGCGAGTTTTCCGACCAAATTTTGAAATAAATGTTCTCCCAGAGTAGGACAGTTAGCTGGTTAAAGAACGACGACAGAAACAAAATAGACTAGAGAGTGAGTCAAAAGCTAGCTTTATTCCCGTCTCTGCAGCTGCTGCTGCCGTGGAGGTCCCGATAGCTCAGTTGGTAGAGAACTCGCCTCACAAGCAACGGGACCGAGATCGATACCATGTGCAGTTGAGATTTTTCTCTAGCCATACTCCTATCACTCAGTAGATATTGGTAGCTGGGTCTGTTTAGATCTGGCGGAAAGTAGCTTTGCTACCAAAGGGCAGCAGGCAATTGCTAAATTAATAAACCTGGATAAAC
>NC_088360.1:106539041-106544124 GCF_034508935.2 Berghia stephanieae
GTTCCGTTCTTTGTGTGAATAACAAATTTTATCGGGATACTAGGATGTTTGCGATCTAGTTTTCTCTTTTCTTGTTTTGGGATGTTTTTTTTCACAAAACGGGGTGGGGGGGGGGGGGGTATTGTCCTTTTTGTTTATTTCTCCTAATTTTAGTTTCGTTGTCTTTTTGATAATATGTTGTCGTTGTCGGTTTTGTTCGTTTTGTTTGGGTTATTTTTCTGGGGGTGGGCTGGAGATTGAATTTTAATGTTTGCCGTTGGTTCATTTTTTAAAGAAAAAGTATTTGAAAAATAAAATTGCTTTGTTTTGTTTTGGTTTTTTTTGTCTCCGTTTTGTTTTCAAGTATTCGAAAAACGCTGAGATTTAGATTTCTAAATATTCAAACACGATAAACTAAATAAGCTACATGCATGTTTCAAATACAATATTATTATCTATATCAACAAAAAACAACAAGCAAGAATATTATCATTGTGACCATCTCTGTACCCTGGACGTATTGATCCTGATGATGATGATGATGATGATGATGATGATGATGATGATGATGATGATGATGATGATGATGGTGATATTGTTGTCAGGTACCCGAGGAAATAATAAATGCCAGGCACGTAAGAATCGGACAACGATGGTTCTAGAATTACATGTTTATTGCCATTATCGTGGGCAATTAGCATTAATATTTCCACATAGCTATCTATATCAATGTGACCACGACCAGTCGACTGCTATCGGCACACACTCTACGAAACAAAATGTTACCCCCCCCCCCCCATTCCAAACAATAAAAAGAAACACCCCCCCCCCCCCCCCCAAATATAACAAAACAAAACAAAATAGGAGACTGGTACTGAGAATAATAGCAGCAAGCCATTGTCGGGACAAATGCCCATTTGTCATTACCAACAATTTCAGCAATTGCTTTTGGACAATTGTATGACAACATCAGAAAATAAAACAACTCATCATCATCATCATCATCATCATCATCATCGTCGTCGTCGTCGTCGTCGTCGCCGTCATCATCACCACATCATCGTCGTCGTCGTCGTCATCATCATCATCATCATCATCATCATCATCATCATCATCATCATCATCATCATCATCATCATCATCATCATCATCACCGTCTCCATTGTCTTAATCAACTATCATTGTGAACCAGATTATAAAAAAGATTGTGGACAATGACTCATTTTTTCTCACCCAATGAAATCAATCTCTTGGCTTTTCGATCTTTCTTTTCTTTTTTCTTCTTCTTCTTCTTCTTCTTCTTCTTCTTCTGCTTCTGCTGCTGCTTCTTCTTCTTCTTCTTCTTCTTCTTCTTCTTCTTCTTCTTCTTCTTCTTCTTCTTCTTCTTCTTCTTCTTCTTCTTCTTCTTCTTCTTCTTCTTCTTCTTCTTCTTCTTCTTCTCCTTCTTCTTCTTCTTCTTCTTCGTCTTCTTCTTCTTTTTCTTCTTCTTCTTTTTTCCTGCCCTATCCGTTAATATTCCAGAGCTGCCAACTGTAAATCACAAACATTCGTAGTTCCCAAGGAATAAACAGACAAACAGTTTCCATCTCACAGACAAACAGTTTCCATCCATCCCACAGACAAACAGTTTCCATCCTTCTCTATCCTGAACTAACTTTTTTTTTTTTAATCTCGATCCATGTCTTATCACTTCTCTGTATATCAGCTTCTTTAATTCTTCTCCACGTTTTTCTCTCAGCTTAATCAAAATATGCTCCAAAGTCCTAAATACAATTTCTAAGCCAGCCTGAAGACTCCCCTTTTCAACAATATTTATTGAATTAAAAAAACGACTACGATAAACAGTTCTCTAGCTGGAGCCAAAAATTCGTAATTTCTACAAATTTTTCGTAGCATTAGGCAGGTCTGATATTAATGCACCGTATGCATCCCTCCCCCTCCCCTCCCCCTCCCCTCTCCCTATCCATCCATCCGTCCATCCAATCCAATCCATCCTAATTCCCAGGCCCTATGTCACGACCACACACGTCACGGCAGCATCCCCGTGCGTGGAAGAAACACCCCGAATGTTCACCGCCGGATTTACGACAAGCACAACCGATCAATATTGCCTCTTCTGTTCAGTTCTGTTCTGTTCTGATCTTTTCATTTTATTACGGACTTTTGATTTGTTTTGTCTGCTTTCATTTCCATTTCCTATTTTCTTCTCGCACCCCGTGAAATTTTGGGAGACGTGAATCCTTATTCTGCCGCAAACTGCGGTGGGGGGAGAAAAAAAACACGTTATACAAATTTTGGCCTGAAAAATTCAAACATGGATGGATTAGAATGACCCTCATCTTGTCAAAAACTCTCAAACTTGGGAATTTAATAAAGTCTAAGGTTTGAGAGTTTTGCTAAGATGACAGTCATTTTAATTGAGCGAAATTTGTTGAAGACCCTATGGCCAAATTATTAAATACGTTTGTTTTTTTTTCAAAGTCACTAGGGGTCCCGATAGCTCAGTTGGAAAACAGTCGCCTCACAAGCATAGGGACAGAGATCGATCCCGGGAGCAGTCGATATATTTTTAAAAAATTTCTGTGCACCCTGTCCACCCAGAGGTGATTGGGTAGTTGGGGTCTGTTAGATCTAAGGCAGAAGTACTTTGCGATAGACTAGCGTCCTATCCAAAGGGTAACAAGCAATTGCTGTTGTCCGTTTCACGCTATAGAGCCCGGCGGAATAAACTCCGGCTCCATGGGCCTGGTGGCTCTGAAGGACTACTTACAAGGTTTGAGAGTTTTGATACGATGACAATTATTTTAATCGTTAGAGATTTATTTATTGAACAACGGGTTCTATGGTCAAATTATTAAAAATGTGTTTTCTTCCAGAGTGCGCCAGTATTCGACATCATTTCATTTTCAACAGCGACTTTCAATCATCTCAGTCTCAGAGTCATTGTATTTTCTTTTGATATTGAGAGCGAACACAAACAAAAAAGAAATATTTGAGATAGCTGATCACACTATAAAGACTTCAGTCAATGAATTACTTGACAAACATCTCTCGATGACCGTGTTATTCTAACGATAAATAACATAGAGGAGAACAAATAGTTGACAAGAACGGAAACTATTTGTGACCAGACATCTAAAAACTGAATCGTTCCAGGGTGATAACCTCGATGTTTAAAGTATAATTTAATAATACAACTGATGATGATATTGATAATAATAGTAATAATAATAATAATAATAATAATAATAATAATAATAATAATAATAATAATAATAATAATAATAATAATAATGATAATAATGATAATAATATAATAATAATAATAATAATAATAATAATAATAATAATAATAATAATAATAATAATAATAATAATAATAATAATAATAATAATAATAATAATAATAATAACAATAATAATAATATAATTTAATAATGCAAATGGTGATGATGATGATGATGATGATGATGATGATGATGATGATGATGGTGATGATGATGATGATGATGATAGTAATCATAAAAAATAATAATAACAATAATAATAATAATAATAATAATAATAATAATAATAATAATAATAATAATAATAATAATAATAATAATAATAATAATAATGGGGATGGTGAAAAAAAAACAACAGATTTTGGCTTTTTTTTTTTTTTTTACTTTCAATATTACTGGAGGCGACAAAAGGATAAAATACTCTGATAATGAGAGGAGATGGCATAAAGAGAGATGGGTGCGTGACACGGGACGTACGAAGTACAACTACTACTAACTACTACACCCACTCTCTCATTACAAATAACTGGTGATGGGTAGTACCCACTCTGCGGTGACTACCGGTGACTACCGAATACTTGAAGCCTGTCATCGATTACTTGGCCTTCAGTCTGGACGGTAACGGAAAAGCGCCGGGGTCTTAAACTTCCGGTCTCTCGTCCCACGCATAATATTCGAAGTAGCTACTACTGTGGAAAAACGGTAGGTGGTCGTAAAAACGGTTTCGTCTCATTAGGAAGACAGGAATATGATAGCATCAGCAGATATGACAGTGAAAATATTCTCGTCTTTCCGTCTTCCAATGATGATGGTCCTCGACGACAATTCGGAATATAGTTATAAAATGTTACATCTTTCTTTCTTTATTTCTTTCTTTATTTTTATTTCTTTCTATTCTTTAAAACTTATTTTCATTTATTCATTTATTTATTTATCATTTACTTATTTACCGATTTACCTATTAACTAATTATTGATTTGTTTGCTTATTTATTAATAATTTATAAATATTTATAAATGTTGCTGTTGCTGTTGTAAAGCGCTTTGAGTACGTTTAGTGGATATTGCGGTATAAAAAAGCTATATACATAATTTTTTAAAATTTTTAATGAATACGTAGTCAACAATAAAATTTCCTACAGAGTAAACAATAAACTTCCCCACGTAGTAAACAATAAATTTCCTTCGCAGTAAACAGTAAACTTTCCTACATAGCAAACAATAACTGAAGAAGAAAGAGTGGGTCGGTTCGTTGAGCACACTGATCATTGATGTGTTATTGAGATAGGGGAGTTAAATGGATTCACTTAAAACGCCACTTAAGTCCTATATAGATAGAACGAAGTTGACGTCACTCGGGTCTTTGTTATTGTTTTTTGCCATCCACGTTAATGAGTAATTCTCACTTAACTGTATTATCCAGACTCCCTTTATAATAAATAATAACATAATTCAGCTTTTATAAAGCGCAATATCCACTAAAATGAGCTCAAAGCGCTTTACAAGGGGTCCCTGGTCAACAGCAACATTTAACATGAAGGACGGGACATGACGCCTGTCAGGCGATATTACAATTTTTCGGACAAAGACAACGCTGTTAACGGCCAGGTACTCATTTTACACCTGAGTACGGTGAGAGAATGTGAGTAAAGAGCCTTTTCCAAGGACTCAACTATGTGCCGAGCGAGGCTCGAACCCAGGACCTTCCGATCCGAAAGCGAGTGTAATACCACTAGACCACATAGCCGCACAAGAAAAATTTGTCTCTAGGATCTATTCCAAGGGAAAACTGGAATAACCCAGGCGTCAGACGCAGTG
>NC_088360.1:106549224-106604224 GCF_034508935.2 Berghia stephanieae
ACCCGTTATCTGCCGTACTCTGGAAAAAAAAACTCAGTTTTTTTGGTTTTTTTTTGTTTTGTTTTTTTAAATTTGGTTAGAAAATTAGACAAGCCGACCTTTGCGTTCCTCCTATGACACCACCCGTTTGGCCATCCCACGTATTCATACAATGGCGGGAACAAGGCCCTTTTCTCATTTTTGGTCTGTCTGAATGGAACATCATTCCACAGAGAATCCGAGAATCCATATCATTGTCTATGTGTGTTCAAGAAATCCTTGAAATCATTTCTTTTTTGATGTCATGTACTTTCTATATTGTTTTGTATTGATGCAATTTAAAGCACCAAGAGCCTCATTGTTGAGGCTAGCGTGCGCTCTATAAGAGTCTATTGTTGTTGTTATTGTTATTAAAACTTGTCCTTAACCCTTTCCTTACCAACTACAGGAAAATCGTTACATTTGTTACGATACAATCAACGTTACTCTTATTCAGGTAGCCCATGTATATAATATTATACTGTTTTTCGGGAAGCTCATTTTCACCTATTACAAATTTGGCTAGAAATTTCGTCCTTAAAATATCAATCGATATTTAATGTGGCGTAGTTGCACACATATGTAATGGCTTATGATCGCATAGTGGTTTTTTTGATAGATGGGAATATTATTCCTTTGCGTCGTGTTGTAGATGTTAATAATGACGAAAGAGTTCAGGGGCCGGTGATGATAATTGAATGCACAACATCAAGACATTCAAATAAAAGTCCAGATTCCAAGTTTCATTTCTTACAGTTTTATTTGTTTGTGATAAATTCAAAATCCAAATCATGATAAATTCCAAATCCAAATCAAATAGCATGGTCATAATTCAATCAGTTTCATAAATTCCAAATCCGTAAAATCAGTCCACATGTAAAGTCAATTTTGCCTAAGTAACCATTTTCAATATACGTGGAATATTTCTAAGTCCGTAAAAGCAAATAAATGATGGTTAGCACAAAAGGTTTAAAGTGTGCAGCTCATGGTCAAGTTGAATGCAGAATCAAAAAGGTAGAATGATCCCCGTTTGATCAGACACACTGTTTTATATCCTATTGTAAACTGTCCCACAATTCCTTTCACCAAAGGTCAGTTTTACGCCTAAATAATCAAATGGCGTACGCCTAAATAATCCGTACGCCCAAATAACAAATACGCTACGCCCAAATAATATCGTACGCCTAAATGATGAATACCAACTATAACTTAATGCTTTTATCCCCAAATACCAAGTAACACCGATCAAAGAAATAATTTTCTAGTACTCAATATAATGACCAATCCTTTAACTTTGGAACGTAAAACTGTCCTAGACTACTCAATATAATGACCAAGTTTAACTGATATACAAGTACTGTGAACTCATTAAACTCACTTGCTATAAGCTAACTCTCTTACATACGCCCCTTTCTTAGAATTTAAATTGACTTTAAAACAATTTCAATTCAAAAAAAAATTACAGTGAGAGATTAAATATATATGTAATGTCCAACTAAAATGTAATAAATAAATGTTTAAAATGATAATACTTATACCAGTTAAATATTTAAAAACTTTAAACTTTAAATTCAAAAACACCAAAGTTGATTACAACATTCATATATATCAATTATAGGTTTTATAGTATTACAACATTGATAAATTCACAAACATCAAATTTGATTACAACATCTAAATAGATATATATATCGATTATAGATTTTTTTTTCTTTCAAATTACAACATCAACAGTAAGGTATCTATCATTTAAAAGTGATTAAAATTTTAATTTACCAACACGAAAGTTGATTAAACATTTATATATTTATCGATTATACTTTTTAAGGCATCACAACATCGAAAGTAAGATATCAAAGTAATTAAAAGTTCAAAGAAAAAAATATCTTTTCACCTTAAATTCCATCTTCATAGCAATAAAATTGTTTAATTCTCGTCATATCCCATCACACATAAATATTATTGCGTGAAAAAGGATGGTTCAAATTCCATTTGTGATATACTCACGTTGTCTTATTCAATCTCAAATTCAACTCTATACGACATGGGTGATAATCTCAGCTTCCATGTATGTTTACTCATTTACTGACATATCAAAACCAGTACCTTGTATATTCCCTTATATTGTATGTTTCCATTTAAACAACATTATTACGTTAATTCCAACTTATAATATGTGGTACAAATAATGTATTATAGACATCTAGATCCATATACGAAGGATTACATTTCAATTAGTAATAAAAAAAATATTTAAAAATAAATCATAATAATAGCATTATCATCATTTTAAAATTCAAGTTGAAGTTATTATCATTCATTGTTCATTGTTGATGTTTCAATTTTTTAAGCTTTTTAAGTCATCAGGGTGTAGTTTACAACTTCATTGATATCAAATTGTTCTTTGTGGTCATCCATCAGAGGTCACATTTCTCAGTAATCCGTTCGTTTTGAGAATGGTCATCCTGTAAAAATTGTCAGTAATTGTTAATTAAGTCATTGTCTCCATTAAGAATGAGTTTTCATGTAATGAAAAAAATATATCAACTATAAGAGTTGAGGTGGTTGTATCTAGTCTACGTGTTGCATTGTTGTGTGTGTTGTGGTCACTGAATAGCCCAAGTGTCATAAATTCAATTTAATTATTGTTAATTAATTAAAAACTTTTTCCTCTGTAAATGTCTTCGAATTATCACAATAATGTCTTCACATTCAAATATTTAGTGTTTAATAAATAATCAGACATTAATCTGTCCGACTTATTCATATTTAGTACAGTGTAAATAACTAAATAAGTAAAATCTAACATAGTATGTGATTGTGGGCTGTTACTAAAGTGACCAACTTTTGCAATTAGTGTGTTGTATTTGTTCGAGTCTTTTGAATTTGGGACGAAAAAAGACTCTACAGGTAGCAAACGTATGCTTAACCTGTTGGGTTGTTTCTTGGTCTTGTGACGTCGCTGTAATCCATTCATCTCCGGCATCTGGGTCGATTCTCCTCGTAGATATTTGTGGTTGTCTTGTGTATACGTTGAGTCTCATTGTAGATGGAATTGTAAAAATTCAAGATTAACTGTGTGCGAGATCTTGAATTTAAATGAAGTTTGACTTATCCAGCAAGTCAAAAGAAAGTTGTGAACTCAGCCATGTGTTGACAAAGAGTTCGTGTGTAGTAGTCGACAGAGGTCGTGTGTTGTAATTGTCTGTGTTTGTTGATCGAGTTTCGATGAGGTGGCATGTGAGTACACACCAGGTAGATGATGTAATCTGTAGAGTACCGGTGGGTGACGTGAGTCCAAACACCAGGTAGATGATGTAACAATAACGTAGTCTAGTAGTGGATGTAGTAGGGTCGAATAAGGTCAACAATATTTTCGTTATTTGAATGCAGGTTGTTGAATATCATACGATAATGAATCCAAGGAAATCGCTCATGTGGCGTTTTGCGATACTTTTTCCTGCATTGTCTTATATACATATATAGCCTTTATCTTTTACAATGATACTAAGACAGGCGTTATTATAATATTCAATGTTTATAAGTTGTAGATATGGGTGCTGCACACTTGTATATTAACATAAGTTTAAATTTGAATACGCTCACCACTGCACATGAAGGAAGTAATATTGTTCACAATTGGACATCATTTTGTACAAACAATCGTATCTTGAACGTTTATGTAATTATTGACGTCGTACATCGTTGGGTATTGTTGTCGTAGAAGTGAATACAAGTAATCCAATTGTTCAGTAAATAATGTAAATATAAAAAAGGTTCATGGAAGAAATCTGTGTTGATACAGATATTATTTTATGAATTCTGTCAAGTTTGTATAAGTTGAAAGGTACGATGTAATTGAGGTTGTTGTGTAGTTTGTAGTCTGTAGATTGTGTTGATTCTGGACGTATCAATGGCGTAGTGTTTTGTCGAGATGCTTACTCCATTTCAAGGTATTCGTGGATAGACCAAAGGGATTAGGACATTTTCCGACCTATGTTGTGGTTGTGTTTGAGTTGCCTCTGTCGTTGTCATCAGCGTTCCCGTTATGACCGATGGTTGCAAGTGTCCTCTTTCGTGATGACTGTATCATGTTTTAGTGCAAACACTACTTCTGCCTTTGATTAACTCGAATTATTCCCCTTAGAAAATCCCTAATTTAATGAAATATGATTTTGTTTATGTTATCGTAGCACTTCCTACCATTTCAACTGATTGCCGAATGATTACACACTTAAGATTTGACAAATGAACATAACTTCTTCAACTCAGTTACAAATTTTATGATATAAATGTTAAATTCAAACCACGCAGTAAATATTGATTACAATTACAACAGCAAATCTATAGGAGAAAAATATGATAATCAAAATATTCACAGAAACGATATACACTCTGGTCAATAAAAATTCAATGTTTCGCGCCTTTGCCCTCGGCTTATAAAAATATTCATATAACTCATTGCGACGTTATCTCGCGCCTCTTAATATAGCATTGATAATTGTGTGCGCTTTAACCACGCGCATCGTATTTATAAAAATTCTCCGCCTTCTGCATCATTTCATAATGTTCAACCATGCGCTTTAATCAAACGCAAAATAAAATATTCCCGAACGCCTCATTCCTGCGTCTCGTAATTTAAACCGTGTGCACTTTAATTACCGCGTCTTACATCACTGCGCTTATTTACCCGTCATTTACAGCATTTTACCGTATGGGTTACTTATAATTCGCTGATTCTTAACAAGTTAACCACTTGTGTCACAAATATTATCAGCTCACATGACATGATAATGCATTTTCAATATTTTGTTATTCTTCCGTAATAACATTTTAACTCCCATTACAAGACAATAGTCTTTCATAATAATTGATACTCCGTCATTTTATTTGTTCTCCGACTTTAAACCAAAAGTCCGTTATTCCGTTATTATGAGAATATGTCTCCTTTTAAAAATCACGACGAAACGCGTTTCAAAACAAAACTAAACAAAACAACGATTGACTCATATTCCGCATAAATCATTTCAACTTAATTTCCAGTGATAAAATCAAAATGTCTTATGTAATCTATTATAACGGCATGTCTCATTACACAACTAAATAAGCTCTGTTGTCGATTACTTGGCTGCGTTAACCACACATTTATTACCAAGAAAACAAACAGATATAAAACTTTGCTCTTTGTCATGAACCCATGAATCTCAAAGAGTCAATATCAACCTACCAATTCATCCCTATTGACAGGAGAAAAATATAATCAATGATGTTGTAATATAACAATATAAATACCATAAGACATTTTTCAATTATCAAAACTTACAATTTACGTGTTGTTATTGCCGTCATCTTCTTGAGTCATTTTGACAGAAAACAAAACGTAACAACATTAAAGAATGGACCAACTGTTTATGTAATTCCAACAGTAACAGACAAAAATTGAAATAAAAATCGACACATCTTTGTTACTGATATTAACAAAACATTGCCATTAACGGTACAAATTAATATTCGAAGATCTATTCCGAAACGCTTGATTGTAAGTAAACGCATTTTCATTTATTTTGAAAAATAAAACGCACTAAAATATTCATTTAAATTCTGCAATTTTTATTTTCATCTCTCCCTCTCTTCTTTTTAATTAAATAAAATACGTATAGCATCAATGCATTATTATTATATTATTATTATTATTATTATTATTATTATTATTATTATTATTATTATTATTATTATTATTATTATTATTATTATTATTATTATTATTATTTTGCCGTTCTATAATATATTGTTTTCACTTTTTAATATATTTTCTTGTTCCATCTATGGTTCTTAATTTCAATATTATTTCGTTTAATTTTTTTTTAAAACCGTATTTTATCAGAATTTTAGGAATCATCTATAATTTCAATAATTTTTTTTTCAACATTTCATTACAAAAAAAATTATACTACTTCACCTTCAGAATTGATATTCATTTTCTTTTCCAAATAAAGATATTTTCCTATCTGTTCACAATTTTTCACTTCAAAATTCGAGTCTCACAAAAACTTCAATAGATGTTAACACTGCAACAATATACATTTCTTGTGTAGCCATGGTTCGGAATAATAACATCTTTACATCCTGGTATCACGCCACCAAATAACATGTATAAGAATCCTGAGTCACGACACCAAATAAGATGCATAATGTTGCGTAGTTGCACACATATGTAATGGCTTATGATCGCATAGTGGTTTTTTTTGATAGATGGGAATATTATTCCTTTGCGTCGTGTTGTAGATGTTAATAATGACGAAAGAGTTCAGGGGCCGGTGATGATAATTGAATGCACAACATCAAGACATTCAAATAAAAGTCCAGATTCCAAGTTTCATTTCTTACAGTTTTATTTGTTTGTGATAAATTCAAAATCCAAATCATGATAAATTCCAAATCCAAATCAAATAGCATGGTCATAATTCAATCAGTTTCATAAATTCCAAATCCGTAAAATCAGTCCACATGTAAAGTCAATTTTGCCTAAGTAACCATTTTCAATATACGTGGAATATTTCTAAGTCCGTAAAAGCAAATAAATGATGGTTAGCACAAAAGGTTTAAAGTGTGCAGCTCATGGTCAAGTTGAATGCAGAATCAAAAAGGTAGAATGATCCCCGTTTGATCAGACACACTGTTTTATATCCTATTGTAAACTGTCCCACAATTCCTTTCACCAAAGGTCAGTTTTACGCCTAAATAATCAAATGGCGTACGCCTAAATAATCCGTACGCCCAAATAACAAATACGCTACGCCCAAATAATATCGTACGCCTAAATGATGAATACCAACTATAACTTAATGCTTTTATCCCCAAATACCAAGTAACACCGATCAAAGAAATAATTTTCTAGTACTCAATATAATGACCAATCCTTTAACTTTGGAACGTAAAACTGTCCTAGACTACTCAATATAATGACCAAGTTTAACTGATATACAAGTACTGTGAACTCATTAAACTCACTTGCTATAAGCTAACTCTCTTACATTAAATGACCCTCATCTTGGAAAAATCTCTCAAGCCCGAGACTTCGTGTTACACTTTCCAGAAGGCAGGAGGTGCTATGGGATAAATAGCATTGTTATATTTGTATTATATTACTTTTTTTTACACTTGTATCTGACATTGAGAAAAAAAAAACGGAAAAACAAAAACGTTATCTTTTATATAGCGTAATATCCACTGAACGTGCTCAAAGCGCTTTGCAAGGGGTCCCTGGCCAACGACAATACATAAAACAGGGATGCCACTTTTCGGGTTTTAGCCGGAAATCCGGTTTTTTTTATACCACCAGCCGGTTTTAATCCGGAACCTCCGGTTTTTGTCCGTCGTCACTATTCAAAAAAAAATTCTTTTTTTTTTTCAAAGAAGAAGAAAAAAATCGCGATCGAGATTTGAGCCGGAACTTTTTCGCACTTTTTCGCGGGGTGAATAATTTGGGCTGTCACCGCCAGTCGAATATTTGGGCACCTAAATGGTAGTTTATCTCCGCCCATCCCCATCACAATTCCTCCTTTGAAAAAATTTTTTTTGATAAACAGTGATTTTGAAAATTTCTCAGAAATTTTCCGCTGAATTTGCCGTGTCAAACATTTCCCTCAAAACCACAAAATCAGCATTATGTCTTTTGTCATATTTTGACACCTGTGCAATAGTCTCGTGAAATTTAGTGACGGTCCCGTTTTTATGACGTCGGGCCAGACTGAATGGCACCAGATGTCACAATTGACACAGACGACCAGTGGTGTTCTTTGATTAGCTAGTTGATGGTTGAAGGGGAAGGGGAGGGACAACTCTCTCTCTCTCTCTCTCTCTCTCTCTCTCTCTCTCTCTCTCTCTCTCTCTCTCTCTCTTTTTATTTCTTTCTCAACCATCCATTAAATCATCTGGTTATACAGAGATAATACATTAGCCTAGAATAAAGCAATGGTGATTGGCTTAGTTTATTTTTCTTTCTTTTTACCTTTTGACTATGGCTTTAAATTTGTGAGATTCTTGGGTTGTATTTATAAGCTGAATAACTACTAGGTTTCGGTAAAAAATAAAAGATATTGTAGCCTGCTTTATAAAGTAAAAATCAAAACAAAACAACACTTTCTGGCCTTTTATTTGAATAACATTGTAGGCCTTTAACATGTGGAAAGGACATTCGTTAAATGTTTACAAAAAGTAAATTTATGTTTAATGATAAGAATGGATTTATACTAGTAATAGTAATATATTACATAATACCTATACAAAACTATGTTCCTGTTATTTTTACACTTTGCTTGCGTTTGACCGATAGATGGAGACATTTTCCTCCTTTTTGACAAATTGCTATTATTATCACTGAATACAAAACACTCACCAAAACCACTACATCATCTCTACCACCACTACTATTACAACCACCACCACATCATCATCCCTACCATCACTACTATTACAAATAACACCACATCATCCCAACCACCAGTACTACTTCAACTACCACCACATCATCATTCCTACCACAACTATTACAACCAACACCACACAATTATCTCTAAAAGACCACCACCACTACAACCACCACCACATCATCATCCCTACCACCACTACTACTACAACCACCATCACATCATCTTCTCTAAGACCACTACTTCTACTACTACTACTACAATCACCACCACATCATCATCCCTACCACCACTACTACTACAACCACCACCACACCATCATCCCTAGCACCACTACTACTAAAAATAACACTACATCATCCTTACCACCACTACTACTACAACTACCACCACATCATCAACCCTACTACCACTACTACAACCACCACCACCACACCATCATCCCTAGCACCACTACTACTACAAATAACACCACATCATCCCTACCACCACTACTACTACAACTACCACTACGTCATCATTCCTACCACAGCTACTACAACCACCACCACATAATCATCCATACGACCAGTACTACTATAATCACTACCACATCATCCCTAACACCACTACTACTACTACAACCACCACTTTTGAAATTCTCCGAGTCGTGTCAGAAATTGCTGCAAGACAAATTTTGGATCGCATCTAAGTGAATTTGAGTAAAGTTCAAATTTATAGGTTATGGTTGCATGGGTGGGTCATGATCTTCACAATGAAAAATTTTCTCCTTTTATGTGACCAGTCATTCTCACCCCTGATAGCTATTGATATTAATTTGTCTATATTTTGTTTTCAGCACCTTATTTTATCAATTTGAAAACTGTTAACTCTCCTTTCTTTTGTGTGTTATTTGCTCTCAATTGAAATAATAAGTACTGAAACAATATTCCAAATTTGATATTTTTCAAATCCCTACAAAGCCCTTGACGTGGATTTGTATCTCGTCCGCGCAAATTTTCAGGCTTTTTTAAATTTGCCTGGTGGCATCTCTGATAAAATGTAGAACGGGACATGACGCCTATTAGGCTATATTGCAATTTATTCCGACAGAGACAACGCTGTTGACGGCTAGGTGCTCATTTTACACCCGAGTACAGTGGGAGAATGTGAGTAAAGAGCCTTTTCCAAGGACTCAAACTATGCGCCGAGCGAGGCTCGAACCCAGACCTTCTGATCCGAAAGCGAGTGTCATACCAGGAGACCACATAGCCGCACATTTAGTATCTGTGTAGACTAGACTAGATGGATGGGTAGGGTAAAGGACGATATGAAAGAACTGCGCCTGGAGGAAGATGATGCTATGAACCGAGATGCATGGAGATGAGGCGTTCATTATAGCAACCCTGCAAAATGCGGGATAAACCGTAGTTATCGTTTCCTTATAGCCTGCCACTGACCAAAAAATGACGTCAAAATGCCAGTCTTTGGCCACAAAAGAAAACAAATCGTGAGTTGTATTCAATAGTTCAACCAATGGGACCACTTGTTTCCATGAGCACTCCAAACGACAACTCACTAGGCGGTGCAAAAACTAAACAATGACGTCAAAATGCCAGTCTTTTTGGGTTTCAGTGTCAGGCTAAAACTTAACGATGGCTACCGATAAACACAAGGACGTCGTTTAATATTAGGGCCTACAGGAGGTGACTCAGCACATTCCATTCCATTCCATTCCAAATGATATCCGATTAAATCCCGTGCTTATTGATTGACACAGCTAGGTACTGGGATGGTTAAAACACATGTGTACAACCACGATATCATTGTATGCATGTTTACATGTATGCAGCTATGTGGTCTTGTTGTATTGCACTCGCTTTCGGTTCGGAAGGTCCTGGGTTCAAGCCTCGCTCGGCGCATAGTTTGAGCCCTTGGAACAGGCTCTTTACTCACATTCTCGCACCGTACTCAGTCAATTGTCTAAATAAACCTTTAAATTAAAATATCATCATCATCATCGTCACCACTAGCATTATTATTAATACTGTAATTATCTCTACGCGTATTAATTTCTTTCTTTCACCTATAATAGGTGGAACAAAATTGACGTCACTCAGCTCTTTGTTCCTGTTTTTGAAACAACCATTTTAATCACTGATACTCACTAAAGTCTAGTCAATCAGACAATGGGAGCGTTCTATATTCATGTATCGTCCAACCAAATCATCAATCACATGACTTGTTGATGTCCAACAATTGGATATTTCTTCAAAAATATAAACATGCTTCTTTGTTTATGAAAGTTGTAAATATACCCATGTATCAAGCTGAACAAAATGACCAATCGTGATGTTAGATATTTCAAGAACTGTGAACACTTTTCACTACGTGGGTCACTTTGAGCACATATTCCAATGTGACCAATGACCTCGAGCACATGGAAATGTAAGATAGATCATGCCATTAACTTAAGGTTACACATAGTTTTATGTGTCGATACGTTATTGATAGAACGAAGTTGATGTCACTTGGGTCTTTGGTATTTGCCATTCGCGTTTATGAGTAATTTTCACTAAACTGAATTAACCAGACTATAAAAGTTTAAGGTTACACATAGTTTTTTTTTGTGTTTGTATTTCCAGATGGCAATGTTGTGAGATTATAAGCCAAGCGCACATATCTATTGATAGTATGCGCTTGGCTAAGAAGCTCATAACATTGCCATCCGGAAGTATAAAAGACCAACACACAAAACTGTGTGTATCCATGAACGTTTATAGTCAGGTTAATACATTCAGTGAGCATTACTCATAAACGCGGATGGCAAAAAACAATAACAAAGACATGAGTGACGTCATCTTCGAACTATCTATATCCGGTTGGCGGATGTTATGAGTATTTTAAATAAACACATAGCATCAATTTCACTGACACGTCACTTCAAGGAAGCCCCAATAAACAGCATTTGACAATGAATGATGGGTTCAAGTGAAGAAATGAAATGGCAGTGATCGCGGTAGCGGTGGATAATGGATAATGGAACGCGAGTTGAACGTCCGGAAACGGGAATACAAGGGGCACGAGAAGGCACGGCATGCAGCGAAGGCGGTGTGTAGAAAATTAAATGTGAAAACAATAACACTACACGCAATGACTTAGCAATATTGAGATATCTGGGCTATTGGTAAATTGTTATAGTTAGTGAGTGGTAGGTCATTGACATTTGGTGATTCGATCATCGTCGACGGTAAACACTGCTGCCCTATTTCTCGGTTTTCTTGAAAACGATCGTGTTGTTGAGTCTTTTTAAATCATTATGATTAATTAGGAATACACAAATAAATAAATAGATACAGCTCTGAGCAGAGAATGATTATTAAAAAAAAAAAAGATGTATATAGCTTGAAACAAAGTCGTCTGCCTTTATTAAATAATAATAATAATAATAATAATAATAATAATAATAATAATAATAATAATAATAATAATAATAATGATAATAATAATAATAATAATAACAAATGATGATGATAATAATAATAATAATAATAATAATAATAATAATAATAATAATAATAATATAATAATAATAATATAATAATAATAATAATATAATAATAATAATGACAAATGATAAATAATAATAATAATAATAATAATAATAATAATAATAATAATAATAATAATAATAATAATAATAATAATATAACAATGATAATGATAATAATAATAATAATAATAATAATATAATAATAATAATAATAATAATAATAATAATAATAATAATAATAATACTCTTATTATTATTATTATTATTATTATTATTATTATTATTATTATTTATTATTATTGTTCCTGCTATTATTATTATTATTATTATTATTATTATTATTATTATTATTATTATTATTATTATTATTATTATTATTATTATTATTATTAGACCTGTAAATTCTCAGTCAATTAACTGAAATCAGTCAATTTGTCAAATTCAAATATTTAAAAAAGGAAAGAAATAAAAAAAGAAAGAATTCACAAATCGTAGTCGAATGACCGTAAAATAATTAGGAGTGTTCCACAGCGCTACGCATAGCTCATGGGGACCGTTTATATTAACGATGTATATATTGCCAAGACAAAGCGACGCTTTTTATAAAAGGCGTGTCTGAACACTTCCCTTGGTATTTTCACACATCCTTCGTTAAATTATTTTTTCACTTTCCAATCCGTCGTGATCCCAACTGTAGCCAATTTTAACTGAGCCACCGAGCGATAAATTCCACTGTTTCATCTAAGCCAAAATTGACCACATTCACCCTTCGAGTCTCAAAACTATGATAAAGTAAATGGCGAATGCCGCAAGTCCGTTATGTAGACATCTTCAAATCGAAAGGTAGGATAGATTGCTACAAGCCACAAGCACATTTCGATTGCCTCACGTTGTGAACAAACTGGTTGACCGTTTCTTCACTGATTGAGTACCTGATCATAAGGAACAATGGTAAGTAGCCTAATTAATTCCCGTGCAAATCAGGACGTTTTCTGGCATTGTTTTGCTCAAGCCCAAGCGAGCTTGCTGTTTTGTGGCGATTTACCTTCATTTCGATTCTTTGAATTTTTCCGCTACGCCTGCCGAAGTTTCTTCTTGATAATTAACTTCTACTTAATAATTCAGTGTATTGGCCTGAAGTCATATTTATTTAAGTTTTTTTTTTCTCTGTCATTTACTGATTGAAAATCAAGTTTGCTCATTGCTACATTATTCTAATGTTCTCACAATGGCTGAGCTGTTCGTGGATCGCAATTCAGACTTGTCGAGCATCGATAAAGATGTGAGTCCCGTGAGGAATAAATTCAATTGGTCATGGCTAGAAGTTAAAGATGATAATGGTGATTATTTTTCTATGTCAAAAAAATTCCAGAGGCAGGAATATGACTTTGATGAAGTCATCTTTACCTATATGAATGACATGCTTAATAGCATTCCTTCTACATCAAATTATGGCAGTCATACTTCCAGTAAGAAATAACACCCACTATTTTGATATATTGTATTTATCACTCTCCTCTCCAATGATGCCCTTATTTAAAAAAAAAAAAAATTGAATCTTCAGTTTGTCGAAGAGTTTCAGTCAATTTTTATAGAGCTCATTTACAGGTCTATATCATTATTATCATTATTATTATTATTATTATTATTATTATTATTATTATTATTATTATTATTATTCATCATCATCATCATTGCCTTTTTCACCCTGGGTCAGGGTATAGGCCACAGACAAACAGTTTCCATCCTTCTCTATCCTGAGCCAACTTTTTTATCTCATTCCAGGTCTTACCACTTCTCTGTATATCAGCTTCTTTAATTCTTCTCCATGTTCCTCGTGGCCTTCCCCTTGATCTTCTGCCCTGAGGGTTCCAGTCCAATACTTTCTTTGTTATAGTTGAGTCATTCTTTCTAAGCGTGTGTCCAATCCACCTCCATCGTCTTCTTCCTATATCCTCTCCCACTGGTTTCTGCTGTGTTCTTTTCCATACTTCTTCATTTTTTATTCTATCCATCCATTTTATTCTGAGTAGCTTACGCATGCACCTGTTTACGAAAATCTGTACCCTCCTTATACATGCCTGTGATGCGTTCCAAGTTTCACATCCATACAGTAGGACAGACTTCACGTTTGAGTTGAAAAGTCTTAGCTTTAGTTGAAGGGAGATATCTTTAGTTCTCCAAACTCTGTTCAAAGATGTGAATGCAGCCTGTGCCTTTCCTATTCGTGCTTTCACCTCTGCTTCCGTGCCTCCATCCTTGTCAATTATACTTCCGAGATAGCAGAAAGTGTCTATATCTTCGAGTTCCTGATCTTTTACTTTGATCTGCTCCCTTTGACGCGTACCTATCCTCAAGACCTTTGACTTTGCAGGGTGAATTCTTAGACCAATTGATTCCGAGAGGCTGTTTATAATTGTGGTTTTTGCTTGCATCTGGTCCTGGGTGTGGGACAAAAGAGCCAGATCATCTGCAAAATCCAGATCATCCAACTGTGTCCAGGGGTCCACTGTATCCCATTTCTTCTCCCTTTGGAGGTTTCCTTCATTAGCCAATCAATGACAAGGATGAACAGGAATGCTTGCTCTCACCATTATTATTATTATTATTATTATTATTATTATTATTATTATTATTATTATTATTATTATTATTATTATTATTTATTATTATTATTATTGCTGTTATTATTATTATCATTATTACTATTATTATTATTATTATTATTATTATTATTATTATTATTATTATTATTATTATTATTATAGAGGCAGACGTCTTTGTTTCAAGCATGTCTATATATTTACATCCCAATATCCACTGAACGTGCTCAAAGCGCTTTACAAGGGGTCCCTAGCCATCATCAACACTTACATGTAGAACGAGACATGACGTCTGTTGGGCGATATTGCAATTTCATTTTCGGACATAGATAACGCTGGTCACGGCCAGTTACTCATTTTACACCTGAGTACAGTGAGAGAATGTGAGTAAAGCAAGAGTCTTTTCCAAGGACCCAACTATGCACCGAACGAGTCTCAAACGTAGTACCTTCCGATCCGAAAGCAAGTGTCATACCACAAGACCACATAGCCACATATATCTTATACTAATACTATGTCCATTGGCCACGTAACTATTATGATTCGAACGAACCTCCTATAATTTACTACTATCCTATAGATGCAGCCAATGCTATAGATAGTATGCGCTTGGCAAAGAAGCTCACAATATTGCCATTCGGAAGTATAATGGACCAATACACAAAAGTATGTGTAATCTTAAACGGTATTGTCTGGTTAATTCAGTTTAGTGGGAATTACTCATAAACACGGATGGCACAAAACAATAACAAAGACCTGAATGACGTCAACTTCGTTCTATCTATAGGAAGTATGCGCTTGGATAAGAAGCTCACAACATTGCCATCCGGAAATATAACGGGCGAACACACAAAACTGTGTGTAGCCTTGAACGGTATTGTCTGGTTAATACAGTTTATTGGGAATTACTCATAAACACGGATGGCACAAAACAATAACAAAGACCTGAGTGACGTCAACTTCATTCTATCTATAGCTTCAACCAGGCGAATGTTATCGTCATGTTCGTCACAGAAGGACGAAATTGACGTCACTCAGCTCTTTGTTATTGTTTATTCAGCCAGCCATTTTTGTGAGCTGTTGTTCTCATTGGTATCTATCAATCAGACTGTTAAATTTTCAAGGTTACACATAGTTTTGTGTTTGGAATGTTAAATTTGGCTGGTGGATTTTGTGAGTACTTTACCTAAAAGCTTAGTTGTGTCCAACTAACTTTTTATTTTAAAGCGCTCTGAGCACCTTTGAGTGGAAGTGTGCGCTTTATAAATGCTTCATTCTTATTATTAACTGCTGTGCATTCAACCAGGCGCTGTGTTGTGCGGCTATGTGGTCTTGTGGTATGACACTCACTTTAGATTTGGAAGTCCTGGGTTCGAGCCTCGCTCGGCGCATAGTTGAGTCCTTGGAAAAGACTCTTTACTCACATTCTCTCACCGTACTCAGGTGTGAAATGAGTACCTGGCCGTTAACAGCGTTGTCTCTGTCGGAAAAAAATGTATTTTTTTTCAATGACTACGATGTTACTAGTGTGCATCTGTGTGAGTGTGTCTATGTCAATATTGTATTGTTATAAATGTGTAACCAAATGACAAATTGCCACTTTTTTTTTAGGACAATAAAGATTTTTTATTATTATTATTACTATTATTACTATTTTATTATTATTATTATTATTATTATTATTATTATTATTTTATTATTATTATTATTATTATTATTATTATTATTATTATTATTATTATTATTATTATGTCTCGTTCTTTTTGTAACGTGTTGCTGTTGTCAGGGACCTCTTGTAAAGCTGCTTTTGAGCACTAAAAAGTGGATATTGCGCTATATAAAAGCTCATAATTTTTTTAATTTTTTTTTTCAATTTTTAATTTATTGTCATGTGCGTCATCATATAATCTATTTGCGTTCATGACGAGGTTTCCCCCTCAGACCGACTGGCGTATGGTATATGTATAGATTTTATCTAGACAATGACGACAGCACGATCTAGACAGTAGGCGAGGAAAAAAAACAAAATTCGCTTCGTCACTGCTGTACTGTTATTGTTGTCACTGTCTGTCGGTGTTATGTCATTACGAGCAATGGGGGAAGGAACTTGTGTAATGAGATTACTGTTCATTTTACAAGATTGCCGTGTGTTGGTGTGTATGTGTGTATATGTGTGCGTGTGTGTTTAGTGTGTGTATGTGTGCGTGTGTGTTGATGTGGATGTGTGCGTGTTTTATGTGTGTGTGTGTTGATGTGGTTGTGTGTTTGTGTCTGTTGGTATGTGTATGCGTGTGTGTGTATTTGTGTGTCCTTGGATGTGGGCGTGGGTGTTCTAATCCACTGTAATAGTGTAGGTAGTAAGGTAGTTGTAATTCATTGGTTTTCTTTGAACTTATTTTAAAGATTTGTGGTGAAAAAAGGTGTGAAAATATTAAAGTGCAAAATAATATATTTTGGCTGTGATTCTCTTAAAAGTCTTGATTTCCAGTGACCTTTTAACCTGCCGGAAACTCTAGAAAAACGTGTATTATAATTTAAGAATTTGGTCATAAAACTCGTCCTTCAGATTCGATCGATTTGAATGGCCCTTATCTTGGGAAAAATAAACAAATTAAAAAAAAAAAAAACAACAGCAAAACAAACTCTTAAACTGGGACTTCGCGAAGTCTTCTTTCAATCCAAGATTTGAGAGTTTAATTTTGAAACAATTCCACTTTGTCTTACTTTTTCTTTGGTAGATTGATTGCAATGCGATAACTTTTTACCATCAATTGATTTCCTTTTTACTGGCGCTGATATGACTTAAAAGGAAAATCACGTATCTATCCCATGATACAAACCGCACATCGATAGCTTGAAAGCAAAACGAGCGGCAAGGTTTTAAAAACAAATCACACCAAAACAAGGTCACAGAGGTGTCAGATGTCAAAATCTGGTCCCCTACCTTCACCATCTCTCGACTGATAACCACCCTCTTCTGCAGGCAACGGCGGGAGGGGGGGGGGGGGGGGGGGGGACAAGAATTATAAAGTCACGAATATACAATAGTCATGTAGATATTATTTTGTAGCATTGAATAAGAAATACCTTTTGCCAGCCGACACGTTTAGCAAGCAAGACTGATTTTCATTCAGGCGGCGGCATATTTGATTCTAACTTGTCATGTCGCAAACATCAACACTTTCCAATACAAACATTAACTTCTCTCTTTAAAAAATCCTTTAACAAAATAATATAATATGATGGGGGCAGCGTGGCTTAGCGGTATGGTTTTTGCTTCGGAACCCAAAAAGTACCGAGTTCGATCACCCTCCACTCTGTGCTGTATGAATGGCCCTGGGCAAGTCAGTCACCTCGCCCTAGCTCAATACTCTTCAACAGTCGTAACGTCACTTCCTTCCTAATGACGCATGGCAACTTAGTAACACTGGCTCTAAACTATCGGAACAGTGGCGGACGCCCGTATGAAATATTTCCCCGGCGAGCATAAAATCGTATCCAGAGGAAAAAACCCTATAAATTTGATCATGTTTTGACTTTTATACATTCTGATCGCAAGGCATATGAAAAGTTCTAGCTAGCATGAAGAATAAAAAGTAATGATTTTCTTTGTTTAGAACCAAGATGGCCGCCGTTGCCGGCGGCGTGACATCAGACTGCTGAATCCAATTTGCGTCGCTGCACTGTGACTGACGCTTGGGTTATTCCCGTATTCCTTGGAGAAGATAGACCTCTAAGGGGTGAATAATGGGAGTTTTATTTATTTTTATTTTATTAAAAAACAAAAACAAAACAAAAACAACTACCAAAAAAAACCCCAAAAAACCCAACCCCCCCCCCCCCCCAAACAATTATACATTGCATTGGGTGTATGATACGTAGAGCCAACGTTCACATTTCTGCAGGTCTGATAACCAAACGCAATTATAGGCTTGATTCAAGAGGGTATTTCCATTAGAATAATGAACCAATAAAACTTTCGTTTAGACCTGAATATAAGTACACAATAATCTTTAAAAGATCTAGATATGTTGCCTGTGATGTAACAGTGATAACATTGTGTTTACATTCTTTATAATAATATTCGTTAGTTGATGTGATTATCAACGCAATCACAATATTCTAGAATAATAATAATAATAATAATAATAATAATAATAATAATAATAATAATAATAATAATAATAATAATAATAATAATAATAATAATAATAATAATAATAGATTGTTCTCCTCGACACTGGTTCCTGTTTGTTTATCTGATGACAGCTTGCGCCGTCTCGCCACGCCATACACTACAACAAATAATAATTGACAACACCTGATTTCATTCAACCTGTCAGATTTGACATACTGAATAATGTGTTTTGTTTATAACGGGAATTGAATGAAGCATTACTGTTCTTTTTTGTTTTGTTTGTTTTTATTTTTGTTGTTGTTGTTGTTTTTTTTTTTTTTTTGCTGTATGCTGCTGCGTCATGTCAAAACCGGATTCTGTGATTGTTTGTGTGTGTGTGTGTGTATGTGTGTTGGGGGGGGGTATGTCTTAGTTGTTTTTTGTTTTTGTTGTTGTTGTTGTTGGTTTATTAATAATTTTCTTCTTCTGTCATAAAGAAATTGAGCTTGTATATAGCGCAATATCCACCAAACGTGCTCAAAGCGTTTCACAAGGGATCCCTGACGAACAGCAACACTTAACATGTAGGACGAGACATGACGCCTGTTAGGCGGTAGTACAATTGTTTCGGACAGAGACAACGCTGTTAACGGCCAGGTACTCATTTTACACCTGAGTACGGTGAGAGAATGTGAATAAGTGCCTTTTCCAAGGACTCAACTATGCGCCGAGCGAGGCTGGAACCCAGGACCTTCCGATCCGAACTCGAGTGTCATACCACAAGACCACATATCCGCACAAAAACGTATGCTTCTACATACTGAACAACGACGATGACCAAAAACCGATACGATCTGATAATGATGATCTGTATTACCTTTCCATGGGCTCGAGGTCATTGGTCACATTGCTCAATGTGGTCAACGTGACCTTCATAGTGAAACGTGTTCACAGATTTTGAAATATCTAACATCCCGATTGGTCATTTTGTTCAGCTTGACACGTGGGTATGTTTATAAATTCACGAGGTCTCAGGTTTGAGAGGTTTTTTTTTCAAGATGAGGGTCATTTAATTCGATCGATATTTGAAGGACGAGTTTACTGGCGAAATTTTAAAATGTGGGTTTTTCAGAGTAAGGAAGTATGTTCTATGAGTCAAATATAGTTTCCTCTTGAAGTCACAAAATAAAAGAGGAAATAAATAAATATTAGTAGTAGTAGTAGTAGTAGTAGTAGTAGTAGTAGTAGTAGTAGTAGTAGTAGTAGTAGTAGTAGTAGTAGTAGGAGAAGTTGTAGTAGTAGGAGATTGAGGAGTTGTAGTAGTAGTAGTAGTAGGAGGAGGAGTAGTTGTAGTAGTAGTATCCAGTTGTAGAGACAAGTACAAAAATAAAATTGAAAAATGCTTTTCTTCTGGGGATATACGGGACACGTGGCGGGGGCTTAAAACTGCTGTTAACTATAATCCAAAGCCCACGATTATATCTGAAGATATCGAAATTGAAACTCTAAATAAATTTTATTCACGTTTTGACACAGCAAACAAATTTGATATTGAAAATGAAAAACATAAATTAGACAGGGCTTTGGAAGATGAAATGACTATTGAGGTCAGTGAAGAAGAAACGAGATTCGTATTTTCGAAACTAAACGAGAGGAAGGCTGCTGGGCCGGATGGATTGAAAGGAAAATTATTAAAAGAATGTGCCCATCAACTGTCCCCCATTTATACACATATTTTTAACTGGTCCCTCCAATGCGTTTCGATCCCTGAAATTTGGAAAACTTCAAAAATTATTCCTGTTCCAAAAAAAGAAAAACTTGAATCTATGAACGATCTCAGACCTGTTGCACTGACTTCATTAGTCATGAAATCTTTAGAAAAACTTGTTCTTGTTAAAATTAGGAACCAGTTTATGCCATTGAGTGATAGTCATCAATTTGCTTACAAACCAGGACGTGGCGTAGAGGATGCCATTTTGCTGTTTACAAACAACATCTACAGGCATCTAGATCACGCTAAGAGCTATTGCAGATTGCTTTTCGCAGATTTTTCTTCAGCGTTCAATACAATGCAACCTCAGTTGGTTGTTCAAAATTGACTAGTCTGAATCTAAACAAGTATATAATTGCTTGGGTGCTCGAATTTCTTACGGAGAGAGCACAATATGTTCAATTAGGACAAACTATATCTTCCTGTATAACTACAAATACTGGTGCTCCTCAAGGTTGTGTATTGTCCCCTGTATTATTCACAATATACACGAATGACTGTAGAAGTTAAAACCTGAGTGTACCTTTGATAAAGTTTGCAGATGACACCGCTCTTCAAGGCCTCATAACAAATGGCAACGAAGTGGCTTATAGGCAAGAAATTGATAGATTTGTGTCTTGGTGTGATGCCCACCACCTAGAACTTAACATAAGCAAGACAAAGGAGCTAGTGATTGACTTTAGGAGAGTGAAGGAACCGATAGAACCGTTAAAATTAAAGGACCAATTCGTCCAGCGAGTTCCTCACTACAAATACCTTGGTGTAACAATTGATGACAGGCTCAAGTGGGATGAACACTTGAAAATAATTAGGCATAAGATGTGCAGACGTACATATTTTTTATCAAAACTCTCTCAGTTTAGAATAGATAAAACCCTCTGCACATTATTTTATAGAGCAGTAATCGAAAGTGTTTTGTCATTTTGTATAACAGCTTGGGGAGGCAATTGCTTAGCAGTGGAAAGGAACAAAATAAATTCAAATATTAAAAAATATATTAAACGCTATATAAATGATGTTGACGATGTAGATCTTTTATACGAGAAATTTTGTATAAATAAAATAACTAAAATATTAAATGACCAGTATCATCCACTAAGACCATCAGTTATTATGTCAGAAAGAAGTGGTCGCCCTTTCTCTATTTCAACGAAAACAGAGAGACACCGAAAATCATTTCTGCCGTCCAGTATTAGGCTTTAAACAACAAGCAATAATCATTTTATACAATTATTTCGCATTTTTAGTTTCAAAAAATGTAAATATTAAATTATTAATTTATTTGTTTTGCAATCTTTTCAATTTTTAATTTATAGTGACAGTTTTGACTATTTTACAGTGTTGAAATTATTCATATTATAAAGCGCAGCTCTGGTAATGGAGCTACTCCTTTTTCATATATTATACATCCTATATCCATTGTATTTTTATCTTATTATGTAAATTATAACACGTCTGTACAAAAAATTTCCTTTTTGGGATGCAATAAAGTATTATTATTATTATTATTATTATTATTATTATTATTATTATTATTATTATTATATTATTATTATTATTATTATTATTATTATTATTATTATTATTATTATTATTATTAGTAGTAGTAGTAGTAGTAGTAGTAGTAGGAGGAGTTTTAGTAGTAGTAGTAGTAGTAGTAGTAGTAGTAGTAGTAGTCGTAGTATAGTAGTAGTAGTAGTAGTAGTAGTGTAGGAGGAGGAGGAGGAGGAGGAGTTGTAGTAGTAGTAGTAGTAGTAGGAGGAGGAGGAGGAGGAGGAGTAGTTGTTTGTATAGTAGTAGTAGTAGTAGTAGTAGTAGTAGTAGTAGTAGTTAGTAGTAGTAGTAGTAGTAGTAGTAGTAGTAATGATAGTAGTAGTTGTAGTAGTAGTAGTAGTAGTAGTAGTAGTAGTAGTAGTAGTAGTAGTAGTAGTAGTAGTAGTAGTAGTAGTAGTAGTAGTAGGAGTAGTAGTAGCAGCAGCAGTAGCAATAAAAATGAAGACTGGTTTACCAAGTCGTCAGCCGCAGTGCAGCGCCAAAAGGTCAGCTAAAGCGAGAGAACTTGCTTAAAGTAACCTCCATTCATTTAATTAATCTATGTTTTTTATTTCTTTTCCAGAGTTATGTGTCAACCAGGCCTAACATCCAAGAGAAGGTTTAATGGCATCAAACAAAGATTCCGTACAAGGAGCTTTTTGTGACGAACCGTCAACCTCCAGATCCTCTAGCTCCGTAGACTGTGGTTCCTTCTGTTCAAATGGCCGCGGCAGAAGCAGATGCGGAATGCCCCCGCGGCAGTACGATCGATGTCCATCCTCTCGCCCTGTGTGCCCTATGGGATCGGCATCCTCCACCGGGTACATGATAAGGCCTTCTATGACGGAATGTTTCAACGACGGTAGTACCAAATTCAGCATTCAGAACTATCCGCTAGAGGCGCTCACCGCTATGAACAATTTCAGGCAGGAAGGTCACATGTGTGACGTCATTCTGGAAGTCAACGGGGAACAAATCATGGCTCATAAATTGGTTCTCGCCGCTTGCAGTTACTACTTCCGGGGAATGTTTACCAACGGGATGCTCGAGGCAGATTCGAAGCTAGTCAAAATTCGTGAAAGCAGCATCACAGCTGAAATCATGAGGACGTTGGTGGATTTTGCGTACACTCATGTCATTCACATTACGCAGGAAAATGTCCAATCGTTACTTTTATCTTCTATTTTCTTGGAAATGAGTCATGTGATCGAGGCGTGTGCGCTTTATATGGAACAGCAGTTGGATCCTAGCAATTGCATCGGTGTGTCCGTGTACGCCAGGCAGATTGGATGTCTGGATTTGGAAAAGGCAGCAACGAAATTCATAGAGGATCATTTTTGTAATGTCATCACATTCGATGAAGTACTAAACCTCGATGAAAAAGAGTTTACAGAATTAATAAGCAAAGATCAGCTCAATATTCGCTGTGAGTCGGAAGTGTTTCGGGCTGTTGTACGATGGGTCAAACACGACCCTGAGCGCCGCAAATGTTGTATGGAAAAACTGTTACAAAATGTTCGGCTATCTAGTCTTGCGCCTGGGTTTCTAGTGGATCAACTGAAACAATGTTCGCTCATCCAGGAACTACCTCACTGCGAACAGCTACTCATAAATCAAGTTAGTCATCTTACAACTCATAGAACTTGCCTGGACAAACCTCGAAAAACGTGCAAACCTCAAGTCATCTACGCCGTCGGGGGGTTTTCTCGGAAAACCATGGAGTCCATGAACTGTTTCGAATGCTACAACCCCGAACGAAAGAGTGGAATCGCCTTCCCGATTTACCAACGGCACGTTCTCTTCCCGGCGTCGCCTCCCTGAAAGGAGTTATTTACGTTCTCGGTGGGAGATTGAGGAAATGCGGCCAGGATTTTGATTCATGCAGCCTCAATTTGTACGACCCTCTTGACAACAAGTGGTCAACCAGGTGCCCGATGAGCGTTCCGAGGAACAGGGTTGGCGTGGGGATTCTGGACGGCTACGTCTACGCTGTTGGAGGAAGATCTGGGGGAGATCTGTTCAAATCCGCTGAACGGTGAGTATTTGTAGAGGGGACCATGGGATTTTGTGTTAACTCACTCAACCCTAAAACCGACTATAACCGTAGTATACCCGGATTACTTTTACCAAATGCCTATATATTATATTTTTTCTGAGACAAATTATATCCAAGCTAATGTTTTTAGTTTTTGCATTGTAATGATAGTCGAATAAAAATATCTATGCACATGCTCATTTTTAATACATTTGTTTTTCAATTTTGAACAGAATTGAGTGAGTTAAGACTAGTCACTCATTTTTGTGTGTGCTATAGATAGAACGCAGTTGACGACACTCAGGTCTTTGTTATTTTTTTGTTTTTTGCCATCCACGTTTATGAGTAATTGTTCTCACTAAACTGTATTAACCAGACTATAAACGTTCAAGGTTACACATAGTTTTGTGTGTTGGTCCGTTATACTTCCAATGTTATGAGCTTCTTAGCCAAACGCACTCTATCTATAGATAGAACGAAGTTGACGTCACTCAGGTCTTTGTTATTGGTATGTTTTTATTTTTTTTTGCCATCCATGTTTATGAGTAATTCTCACAAAACTGTTTTAACCAGACTATAAACGTTCAAGGTGACAAATAGTTTTGTGTGTTGGTCCGTTATATTTCCGGATGGCAAGGTTGTGAGTTTCTTATCCAAGCGCACATCATCTATATTTTCATTCCGATAAATTGTACATGGCAGGGTAAGGACTCGTCTTGCAACAAAAGTCAAGCAATGGTGAGTGTGATCGGTGACCGAGTGGGTTACAATGATTACAAAAATACAAACAAAAAACATATAGCCTTGGTATTGTGTCCTGTTGAAAGACACCTTACAGACATTCCCCACTCGACTTATGTGTGAAAGTTTACGTGTATGGGATTTGACGGATTCTTTTATACTGCAAGTATAAGAATACGCCTAACAGGCAACTTACACTTAATGAAATGGAAATTAGGTTCCTTATGACTTGTTTGAGAGACCTTGACAAATTGATGGTCATTTGAATCGATCTATTTTTGAAGGACGAGTTTTCCTGACC
Organism: Berghia stephanieae; assembly: GCF_034508935.2. Taxonomy (NCBI): domain Eukaryota; kingdom Metazoa; phylum Mollusca; class Gastropoda; order Nudibranchia; family Aeolidiidae; genus Berghia; species Berghia stephanieae. Next base: position 106,574,305 of record NC_088360.1, read on the forward strand.
AAAATTTTTCAAACTTTGTTTTTTTTTTTTAAATCACGGCAGAATATTTTTTGTGATATTAGGTTTTACCTAGACACGATAAGAGGATCTCGTTAGCTCAGTTGGTAGATAACTCGCTTCACATGCAAGGGGAATCATGATCGATCCCGGGTACAGTCGAGATTGTTTTTTTTTTTTGACACCCCCTCCCCCCACCCACCCCTCTGTTTACCCCCGAGCAGTGATTGGGTAACTGGGCCTTTAGATCTTGCGGAAAGTACTTTGCCATAGACTAGCGTCCTATCCAAAGGGTAGCATGCCATTGCTATTGTCCGTTTCACGCTATAGAAATCGGGATAAACTCCGGCTCCATGGGCCTTATGGCTCCAAAGGACTACTTTTTTTTAACGTGATAATGTCTCCCCAATTCATTTTTTTTTTGGCTTTTCCGGCCATACGATTGGATGAAATGTCTTTATATATATATATATATATATATATATATATATATATATATATATATATATATATATATATATATATATATATATATATATATATATATATATATATAAATTAGGCGATATTACAATTTTCTTTTGGACAGAGACAACGCTGTTAACGGCCAGGTAGTCATTTTACACCTGAGTACGGTGAGAGAATGTGAGTAAAGAGCCTTTTCTTCCAAGGACTCAACTATGCGCTGAGCGAGGCTTGAACCCAGGACCTTCCGATCCGAAAGCGAGTGTCATACCACTAGACCACATATCACGTGATATCACGTGGGTTGCATAACAACTGGTTTATCCTGCAAAGCTCTTTCCAAAATACGTCATTATTTTATCGGATTACACAAATAAACCATAGATCTAAAAATAGACTTCGAAACAGTTGGTCTATGTGGTCGAGTGTATTCATGACACTCACTTTCGGATCGGAAGGTCCTGGATTCGAGCGTCGCTCGGCGTGTAGTAATGAGTCCTTGGAAGTAAAGACCCTTTACTCACATTCTCTCACTGTACTCAGGTGTAAAATGAGTTTCTCGCCGTTAACAGCGATGTCTCCGTCGGAAAAAAATATTGTAATATCGCTTAACAGGCGTCATGTCCCGTCCTACATGTCAAGTGTTGCTGTTGACCTGGAACCATGTGTTTAGTGCTTTGAGCACGTTTAGTGGATATTGCGCTATATAAAAGCTCAATATGTTTAACAATTGATAAATAATTATTCCATGAACCCTCAACATTTTGATTTACTCTCTATGAGTACGGACACACATGCGAGTGACGTCACTATTTCTTGGAACCGTCTGTGACCGTAGCCATCGTTAACTTATAATATAGCCTGACACTAAAAAAAAAATTTAAAAATTGAGCTTTATATAGCGCAATATCCACTAAATGTGCTCAAATCGCTTTACAAGGGGTCCCTGGTCAATAGCAACATCTAACATGGAGGACGGGACATGCCGCCTGTTAGGCGATATTACAATTTATCGGACAAAGACAACGCTGTTAACGGCCAGGTACTCATTTTACACCTGAGTACATTGAGAGAATGTGAGTAAAGAGCCTTTTCCAAGGACTCAACTATGCGCCGAGCGCGAGGTTCGAACCCAGGACCTTCCGATCCGAAAGCGAGTGTCATACCACTAGACCACATAGCCGCACTAGAACCCTCTAGGACTTACAGTTTGACGTCATTTTAAAGGTTTGTGCAGCGTCTAGTGAGTTGTCGTTAGTAAGTTAGTAGCGCTCAAGGAAACAAGTGCTCCCATTGGTTGAATTGTTGAATACAACTCACGATTTGTTGTCATTTATTATGACCAAAGACTGGCATTTTGACGTCATTTGGTGGTCAGTGTCAGGCTATAAGTTAACGATGGCTACGCTAAAACCCTCTAGGACTTATAGATAGTTCGAAGATGACGTCACTCAGGTCTTTGTTATTGTCTTTTGCCATCCGCGTTTATGAGTAATGCTCACTGAACTGTATTAACCCGACTATAAACGTTCATGGATACACATAGTTTTGTGTGTTGGTCCGTTATACTTCCAATGGCAATGTTATGAGCTTCTGAGCCAAGTGCATACTATCTATACATTTTTGACGTCATTTTAAAGGTTTGCGCAGCGTCTAGTGAGTTGTCGTTAGTAAGTAGCGCTCAAAGAAACAAGTGCTCCCATTGGTTGAACTGTTGAATACAACTCACGATTTGTTTTCTTTTGTTGCCAAAGACTGGCATTTTGACGTCATTGTTTGGTCAGTGTCAGGCTATAAATTAACGATGGCTACGCTAAAACCCTCTAGTACTTATACATTTTTGACGTCATTTTAAAGGTTTGTGCAGCGTCTAGTGATTTATCGTTAGTAAGTAGCGCTCAAAGAAACAAGTGCTCCATTGGTTGAACTGTTGAATACAACTCACAATTTTTTTCTTATATTATGGCCAAAGACTTGTCTTTTGACGTCATTTGTTGGTCAGTGTCAGGCCATTAGTTTACTATGTGACTCTCACAACGAGCGAATATTCTTATTTGATTACATCTTAGAATACTACAATTGGTTTGTATTACTTGAGCGTAGAAGGTAGCTAGCTTGCCTTTAACTCACTCAATCCTAGAGATTTTTGCTACTTTTCAAACTTGGAAAAAATGAATTTAAAATGAACATGCACATATATATTTTTATTCAACTATCATTAACATGTAAAAACTGAAAACATTAGCTTTGATACTACGCCTATAATTTTGTCTCAGAAAATGTAATAAATAGGCATGGGGTAAAAGTAACCCGGGTAAACTACCGATATAGTCGGTGTTAGGGTTGAGTGAGTTAAAAGTCATTTTAAGAGTTGTTTGGAGGTTGGCCTTTTGTTTGGTGGAACAGATTTACTAGAGAAAGGAAGAATCTTTTCAGACATTTTTTTCTATACACACAAAGAGAGTGGGAGTGAGAGAGAAGGGGAGGATTAAAGAATGGAGATACATGTTTGGAGACTGGTATATAGAGAGGGACATACATGCATGCATACACACACACACACACACACAATATATATATATATATAACTACAAGAATTACTGGATGTTGTAGTCAGTAGTGAAAATATGGGACTGGAACTGAATATATCTAAAACAGAATGTATGACGGTATCTAAAAATAATAACCCACCAGCCTGTGTAATAACAAGCAGAGGACAAACAATACAACAAGTTGAATGTTTCAAATATTTAGGCTTCAATGTAACATCCAATGGAAAATCAGATTGTGAAATAAAGAAAAGAATAGGTATGGCGAAGAATGCATTCAACCAGCTGCATACAATTATGAAAAACAGGAATATTAGCATGAAAACAAAAATCAAAGTCCTGGATTGCTATGTACTGTCTGTGCTGCTATATGGTTGTGAGAGCTGGACCATAAACAAGACCATGGTTAAAAGACTGGAGGCAGTGGAAATGTGGTTTTACAGAAGAATGATGAGGGTGTCATGGATGGAAAGGAAAAGAAATGAAGAAATTTTAGAAATGGCAAACAGAAAAAGATCACTGATAACAAAAATCATCAAACGCCAAATGGAATTTTTAGGACACATTATCCGCCACCCTGGTTTGGAAATACTCGCCTTGACTGGAAAGATGAATGGAAAAAGAATAAGAGGAAGACAAAGAATAACGTATTTGAAAGGGATAAGAACTTGGACAGATGAAGCTGAGAAAGGTGGCGCTGCTTTAATAGAATTGGCAAGAGATAGATCAGCTTGGCGGAAGATGACCTCCGACGTCTGCTTCAGATATGGAACTACATGAGATGAGATATATATATTGATTTATTTATTTATTTATGTTTTGTTCGTGTTATTCATATATGTGACCCATCGTCTCAAAACGGTATTATGTCGGAATGAACCATATGCTTAAAGGTCGAATTAAATGTTAAACTGGTCAAAAATATAAATTGTTGGCATTACTTACTTACCCGGGTTCCATCTCTTTCCAGAGGTCGGATGTCATGGCTTTCCATCCTTCACGGTCCATTGCAGCCTCGTTACAGTCTGCCATGCGCTGTCCTGTAGCTTCCTTGATGCCATCTGTCCAGGATTTCCTTTGTCTTCCTCTGCCTCTCTTTCCTTCAATTCTTCCCTCCATTATCCTTTTTTCGAGACTATCATGTCTTCGCATATGTCCAAAATATGACAGCTTTTTGTGCTTCACAGTCAAAAGAAGTTCTTTTTGTTTTTGGCCCATTAGGTCGAGGACTTCGATGTTTGTTTTTCTTGCTGTCCAAGGTATTTTCAGTATTCTCCTGTACGTCCACATCTCAAAAGCTTCAATACGTTGTTCTGTCTGTGCGGTTAGTGTCTACGTTTCACAACCATAAAAGAAAATGGACCACACATAGCATTTGGTGCATCTCATTCGTGTTCTGATGGAGATATTTGTGTTGTTGAGGATTGCCTTTAGTTTCATGAACGCATTTTTGGCCAGCATTATTCGTCTCCTGATCTCTTTGTCAGACTTTGCATCGGATGTTACCAACTGCCCCAAGTACGTGAACTCCTTTACTTGTTCCACTGGACACTCTTCTATTTCTATATCTATGTCTATGGGCTCTTTCTTTTTTGTTATCACCATTGTTTTTGTCTTCTTCGCATTCATGAACAGCCCCTTTTCTTTACTCTCTTCGTTCACTTTTGAAATTAGCTTCTGTAGGTCTTCCTTACTTTCCGCCAACAGGACAGTATCGTCAGCGTAACGTAAATTGTTGATGTTGTGGCCACCAACCTTCAACCCTTGTGCTGTTTCTACTTGCCGAAATATAGACTCTGTGTATAAATTAAACAAGCAAGGAGACATAACACATCCCTGGCGCACTCCTTTCTTGATTTCAATTGCATCTGTTGTATCTGCCTGCACTTTTATCTGAGCCTTTTGCTGCCAGTACAGATTAGCGATTAGAGCCACATCATTCTCTTCCACACCTATTGCCACAAGGTCCTGGATAAGTTTCTGATGACTAACAGAATCAAATGCCTTTGAGTAGTCGATAAAACAGGCATATATGTCTTTTTGGACCTCTAAGTATTTTTCTGACAGGATTTTTAAGTCGAAAATTGCCTCCCTGGTGCCACTGTTCTTTTGAATCCAGTTTGCTGTTCTGAAATCTCACGATCTACTTTTGACGAGATTCTTTTCAGGATTATTGTCAGGAGGAGTTTCAGTAGATGGCACATAAGACTGATTGTTCTGTAGTCCGAACACTCAATTGCACCCGCTTTCTTGGGTAGCAGTATGAAGATAGAAGTGCGAAGGTCTTCTGGGATGTGCGTTGACTCGTATATTTCATTCATAAGGTCCGTTATCACATCAACACCAAATTCACCCAGTGCTTGCAGCATTTCTGTTGACACCCCATCTATTCCATTTGCCTTCCCTGTTTTCATGCAGTATAGGGCTTTCTCTACTTCTGATCTTAGGATTGTGGGTCCCCGTAGAAAGGACTGTGTATGGTTGTCACCTCTGTCCGCATTGAATAGCTCCTCCACGTATTCTTTCCATCTATTGGCGATTTCTTCCACCTCAAAGAGGAGTCTACCTGATTTATCTTTGATGCAACCGCCAGATTGAGCGTTTTTATATGTGAATTTCTTGATTTCAGCAAACATTGGTCCAGGGTTTCTCTCATGTGATAGCTTCTCAATACGGTGGCACTTTTCATCAAGCCAGTCTTCTTTAGCCTGGATACACTTTTTCTTTACTGATTTGTCCAGTTCATTGTACCTAGGGGTGCCCTTTGAATGTTTCCGTTCTCTCATAAGATTGGCATTAACACCCTAAAATATGGTATCCATTCTGCTCAATAAATCATATAAACTCAACACGTCTAATATTTCTGGCTACATATTCAATTTTCAACATCTTAACCAACCCGACTTAATACCGTTTTGAGGCGAAGCACATAATAATTATTCATTTATTGTAAAGTGATTCTTAGATTTAAAATATATATATAAAGATAAACTTTTCTGCTCTTATCTTTTATCAGTTACGACCCGAAACCGATTGCTGGACTATCATAGCCGACATGAAAGCCCCCGAATGGGTGTCGGCATTGCAGTGGTCAACCGTCTCCTATACGCTGTCGGAGGGGTGGACGACAAGAACGAACGGCTGGGCACTGTGGAGTGTTATCACCCAGAACGGAATGAATGGCAGGAGGTTCCATCCCTGAACCAACCAAGAAGCGGGGCTGGTAGGGGCTCTTTTTGGCGATAATAATATATTGTCACCAGTGAATTTTGTCCTGTTATGATTAATTATCACAGGCGTCGATTATTACATCATTGGTTCTTTCAAAACTTGGCGATTGTAGCTCTCCCTCTCTCTCTCTCTCTCTCTCTCTCTCTCTCTCTCTCTCTCTCTCTCTCTCTATCTCTCTCTCTATCTCTCTCTCTCTCTCTCTCTCTCTCTCTCTCTCTCTCTCTCTCCCTCTCTCTCTATCTGTTTTTTTATTTTTATTTTTTTTTTTTTTGAGACATCACTCCTTTTCCCCATATTTTCTCTAGGGTCTATTCCAAGGCAAGATTGGAAAACACAAGGCATTAGCCGTAGTGCAGCGCCGCAAATTAATTTTTCTCTGTGGTTTTTTTCCAAGGGAAGACTGGAATAACCCAGGCGTTACCCGCAGTGCAGGGCGGAGGTGACTTGCTCAAGGCAACACAGCGCAGCGGCGGGTGATCGAACTCGGTACTTTTCGGGTACGAAGCAAAAAAAACCGTACCGCTGCGCCCCGCTGCCCCCTGATATGGTGGAGTGCTCAAGAAATACAATGTATAATTGAAATTAACAGTGTCGCACCTACTCGTCTAAACTGTAATAGACTTGCCAGAAAAAAAAAAAAAAAAATTCATAAAATAGTAATTGGATTCAATAGTCTGATGTCATTTAGCCCAGCAACGGCGGCCATCGTGGTTCTAAAAATAGAAAATCTGTACTTTTTATTCTTCAAGCTGGCTAGAACTTTTCATATGTCTTGTGGTCAGAATGTGTAAAAGTCAAAACATGATCAGATTTATAATGGTTTTTTTTCTTCTGGATACGATTTTATGCTCGTCGGAGAAATATTTCGTAAGGGCATCCGCCATTGTTCCGATAGTTTAGAGCCAGTTACTAAGTTACCATGTGTCAATACGAGGGAAGTGACGTTACGACTGTTGAAACGTATTGGAGCCCCAAAAATAGTTATTTGGGACAAAACATTGTAATCAGTCCCCCAAAAAAGGAGAGAAAGTTGCCTTTCCATGTTCCGAGTTAAATATGCGCCCAAAACAAACACCCAGGGGAAGATACAGTTGTGATATATATATATATATATATATATATATATATATATATATATATATATTATATATATATATATATATATATATATATATATATTAAGCGCTTAGAGTCTGGTGTCTCGGAGCTATAGCTCTATATAAGTTTTCATCATCATTATCATCATTAATAATTGTCCATCTAACACGATTATGCCACACACGGGGGTACACACAAGATAATAGATCCACAATTTTACAACTAATTAATTAATTTTCGGTGGTTTTTTTTTCGCTTTCTTTTATAACGAAGTTTCGTAAAATTACGATAAAATCGTAATGCTTGGCAAGTCTGCTGTCACTACTTTCTTTCCTCGTTTCAGGAGTTGCAGTGCTGAAGGACTACATCTACGCAGTCGGGGGTTTTGACGGTACCCATCAACTCCAGTCGGTGGAGCGCTATGACGTCATGAGAAAAGTGTGGGAGGAAGTGACGCCACTGCCACAGGCAAGGAGTGGAATCCAACTCGTGGCGTTAGGGGACAAATTATACACATTAGGTACGTCCGGAAGTTCTGATTTTAGAATTAATAATGAGTAAATAGTCGCTAAAGCTGTAAAATCTCTCTTATGGTGACACAATCCAGTATGCTACAATGTTGATAAGAGGCAAGAATATTGAGGCCATTCCATCATTATTTATTTTTTGTGTGTGTGTGTGTGAAACGTTTGCCACACGATTCTTATTGTTATATTTTTTTTTATGCCAGACCCCCAAATTAGGTCGCAAAATGGGTATCAACACAGATGATATATATTTTTCATAAAAATGTTATTTTAACCTATAATGACGATACAAAATGATTAAAACCGCCCAATATAGGTAATTAATTTTAAAAATTGTTTTTTTAGAAAAGACCTAAACCGCCCCTTAAAGGCTTTTTTTTTTTTTTTTTTGGGGGGGGGGGGGGGGGGGGGGGGGGGGGGGAATAGAAATACAATATCTGCATTTTTAAAACTATTACTTTTCTAATAGATTTTTTTTTTAAATTCCAGCCATTATATATATCTTCTTTGATTTTGATGTTTTATGAGATCTAATTTCATCATTCATATTATTATTATTATTATATTATTATTATTATTATTATTATTATTATTATTATTATTATTATTATTATTATTATTATTATTATTATTATTATTATTATTATTATTATTATTATTATATCATTATTATTATTATAATGATAACGATAATGATGATGGTGATGATGAGAAGGAGAAGAAGAAGAAGAAGAAGAAGAAGAAAGAAGAAGAAGAAGAAGAAGAAGAAGAAGAAGAAGAAGAAGAAGAAGAAGAAGAAGAAGAAGAAGAAGAAGAAGAAGAAGAAGAAGAAGAAGAAGAAGAAGAAGAAATGTAGGAAGAGGAATATATAAGAAGAGGGGGATGGGGAGAGAAACAGTGAGAAGAGTAATGGGGGGGGGGGGTTGACGAGAGAGAGAGAGAGAGAGAGAGAGAGGAGAGAGAGGAGAGAGAGAGAGAGAGAGAGAGGAGAGAGAGAGGAGAGAGAGAGAGGAGAGAAGAGGAGAGAGAGAGAGAGAGTATTCTTGATCTCGTAAATATTCGATAAAATACATTTCTTCATTTATTTAACAAATCTCATTCATTCTCCCCTTCCATCCACAATTCCAGGCGGTTATGATGGCAATGACTTCCTGTCCAGCGTCCAGTCTTACGACCCAGAAACCGATTCCTGGCACTCTGAGACGACCATGCTGTGTAAACGGAGCGGTCACGGGGTCACCGTGTCCACGGTACCTGGACATTTATGACAGTTAGTGGCGGAGCAGCAATCAATTTCTGACTGAGATGGCGGTGGTGGTGGTAGAAAACAATGACGTGAGTGTGAATGAAATGAGAGAAGATTCTTGAAAGATGTTCAGTAGTGAAGTCCTTCAGAGCCATTAGGCCCCAGTGGAGCCGGCGTTTATCCAGGTTTCTGTAGCGCGAAACGGACAATAGCAATTGCTGGCTACCCTTTGGATAGGACGCTAGTCTATCGCAAAGTACTTCCCGCCAATTCTGACAGACTCTGTTATCCATTCATTGCTGGGTGAACAGTGGGGATCAGAAAAAAATCCCGACTGCACCCGGGATCGATCTCGGTCCCTTTGCATGTGAAGCGAGTGCTCTACCAACTGAGCTATCGGGACCCGCCTTGCAAGATGATAGAATAGAATATGTGTCCAACTGATTCTATCAAGTATTCAAATTTTTTGACCAGAAAACTCGTCCTCCAAATATCGCTTTATTAAAATGACCCTCGTCTTAGAAAAAAAAATGTAAAATAACTCTCGAACCTAGAACTTATCGATGTCCCAGGTTTGAGAGTTTTTTTTGTGGTAAAACGATATTCATTTTAATCGATCGTTATTTTGAAGGACGAATTTTCTGGCAAAAATTTTAAATACATGTATCTTTTCATAGTACGGCTGTTGTGGGAATATCTTTGCACGTCTGTCATATGTTGATATAGTTGTGGATGATATCTGCGTCTACAGGATTTGATTTGCTAAATCTGCCCAGAAATGGAATTCTGCATATATATATCTTTAAAACAAATTTTTTTTTTTTTAGGTGTTTTTGTTTTGTTTTGCTAGTTTGATTGGAAGGTCCAGGGTTCTAGTCTCGCTCTGACAGTGTACAGTTGAAGCCTTGTGACTTTACTCACATTCTTTCAAATTGGTATCTTGCCGTTAACAGCGTTGTCTCTGTAGTAAAAAAAAAAATCGTATATAGATCTAGCCTAACTGGCGTCATGTCTCGTCGAGCATGTTAAATATTGCTGTTGGCTAGGGACCCTTTTTAAAGCGGTTTGAGCACGTTTAGTGGATGTTGCGCTTTAGAAATGCTCAAGTTTTATGGATTTGTTTATTTTTTTTGTATATGATACTGTATTATAACTGATAATGTCAAAACAAACTATTGGATAAATATGTGCTTTGAGGCTTCCGAGAATAATGTAATGAATATGTGACTTATCGCCTCAAAACGGTATTACGTCTGGTTGATCTAGATGAAGTAAATAGATGATATAGTCAAAACAATCAGAATCAGAAAATCTTTGCTTTTTTAAGGTTAGGGAAACAAAGACTGAGTCTTTTCATTGAAGGCATTTGAGTTAATTCAAATTGCGTAAAGGGCAAGGGTGGACGGTCGAACACTCGTGAGGAAAGCTCAGGTTAGATCTGGATGGGGGACCCTTACTGCAAGGTCATATCTCATGTCTCATATACGACCACTTAGGTCCGGAGACACTGGAAAGGACCCTTACTGTAAAGTCATATATCACGCCTCCTCTATGACCATCGAGGTCAGGAGACTGTGGAGAACTGAGGACAGGTCAAGATGGATAGAGGACCCCTCACTACAAAGTCATATCTCACGTCTCCTCTATGACCATCGAGGTCAGGAGACTGGAGAGCTGAGGACAGATCTGGATGGATGGAGGACCCCTTACTGTAGTCATCTCTTGTATCTCCTCTATGACCATCGAGGTCAGGAGACTGTGGAGAACTGAGGACAGGTCGAGATGGATGGAGGACCCGTTACTGCAAAATCATCTCTTGTGTCTCCTCTATGACCATAGAGGTCAGGAGATTGTGGAGAGATGAGGACAGATCTGTATGGATGGAGGACCCCTTACTGTAGTCATCTCTTGTGTCTCCTCTATGACCATAGAGGTCAGGAGACTGTGGAGAGCTGAGGACATATCTGTATGGATGGAGGACCCCTCACTATAAAGTCATCTCTCGTGTCTCCTCTATGACAATCGGGAACGAGGTGGCGTGAGAAGGCCCGAAAGTTTTGCTTTAGGTTCTATTTTTAGCATCGTGTTCAGCCCGACTTATTACCGTTCCAAGACGATTAGTCACATATTATATAACCACAACGAACAATCAATATTCAAATTAGTTTTCTCTACAATCTGTTCTAGTAGTGATGATTTCTCCATGTTTTTTTTAATGTGAAGACCCATTGTGTATGAAACAGTGGGACTAGACAGAGCTGAGCTGAAAGGAAAATACGAGAAAAATATCATTCTGAATGCCTGAGTGTTAGAAGCTGTGGCTTGTAAAAAGTAGTGTGCAAATAATGAATATTACCGACTGAAGTAGGGCTTCGATCCCGAAACGTTCCGTTCTAGGTATTTTGTTATTTATTTCTAAAGCTATCATTTTATGATGCCGTTGATGCCAGACTACAAAATTTCAAGGATTTTGTGAGTGTTATTTAATCATTGTGAGGGTAAATTGTTGATTTATGAAGTTAACTATAGCGGCTAATAATTTTATTATCCTGAATAAAATACGCGAATTTTTACATTCTCAAGTTGGCAGGTCTCCTACTACCATTCTGCTGTCTGATGACCGTATTGTGATTGATATATTGGCGTTTTTTTTTTACTGTATTTTGCTATTGGCTGAAGAAGGGATTTTAGCCCGAAACGTTTCATGCTTGATATCGTTCGTGTTCTTTTGTGTATATTACTTTCTAGAGAAAAATCAGCAAAAAATCAAAAATCAAATGGAAACAAACACCACTGTCGACAGTTGATTTTTTGGGATGTATTTTTATCTTCTTGTATGTTCTTTCTTGCTTTGTCTGGCACTGTTTCATACACTCTTGTTTCACATTTTTATCTCAAACTAGTGCCTGCTCTCATCCTTCATAGTGTTTTATTGTGTCACTTCTTTAACTTAACATCAGTAATGGATTTAGCTAGCCTATAGATAGAATGAAGTCGACGTCACCCAGGTCTTTGTTATTGTTTTTTTTTTGGGGTTTTTTTTTGCCATCCGCGTTTATGAATAAGTCTCACCAAACTGTATTAACCACACTATAAACGTTTAAGGTTACACATCGTTTTGTGTGTTCGTCCGTTATACTTCCGGGTGGCAATGTTGTGAGTTTCTTAGCCATGCGCTTACTATCTATTTCAAATTGCCTTAATGTTTGACCATGTTGGACAATTTCTCACATGGTTAGTCTGTGCTGTGCTGTATAAACCAATTAGATATTTTTTTATTTAATATGCTTTATATTATGTCAAAATGATTTGGACTTTGACCACTTAATTGGTGTACCGACCTACTCTTTAAAAACTCGTTTTTAAAAATTTGGCCAGAAAATTCGTCCTTCAAATATCGATCGATTTAAACGATCCTCATCTTGGTGTAAAAACTCTCAAACCTGGGACTTTATTAAACACTTCGCCAAGTCCCAGGTTTGGGAGTTTTTGCCAAGATGAGGGTCATTTAAATCGATCGATATTTGAAGGACGAGTTTTCTGGCCAAATTTTCATATTTTTAATTTTTAATAGTGTGTTTTTCAGAGTTGTGGAGTGTGGGATGTTGGGTTTGACAGATGAAGACAATAAAAAATGATCGATTTCTTGTGTTTAAGAGGACAAGATTGTTGCAGTGCGGACTTGACTATCCGACATTAATTGAATGCCCATCTCTCGCATCTCTTAGATCATCACGTAGGCCGAAGATTAGGTTCTATTTTTTTACTTATTTTTTTCGTAACCCGTTTTCACTTTGTGAATGAGAATACTAGCGCGCAAGAATTAAATCAGAAAATTTCACATGTGGAGCTGCGCAATTTTAAAAGTCCGTCTTTTAATTTTGTGTTTGAAGTAAAAAAAATATTACACTATCCATTTTCCACTCAAGTCAAATGAAAGTGTTGAGGCACGAAAATGAAAGGTCAAAGGTCACATAGCTCTGTTATTAGGCTTCAACAGTCGTGACGTCACTTCCCTCGTAATGACGCATAGCAACTTAGTAACTGTTCCTAAACTCAGGACAATGGCGGACGCCCTTATGAAATACTTCGACGAGCATAAAAGTGTAACCAGAGCAGAAAAACATAAATCTGATCATGTTTTGACTTTTAGTTTTAGACGTTCTGACCACATGACATGTGAAAAAGTTCTAGCCAGCATGAAGAATAAAAAGTACCGATTTTCTGTGTTTAGAACCAAGATGCTGGTTGCTGGGCGGAAGTGACATCAGACTATTGAATCCTATTCTTTCTATATTATATCATCAAAGTAGAGCCGAAAGAATAGGGTTCTATTTTTTTTTTTTTTTTTTTTTTATAAAGCCCGTTTCAGACTTTGTGAAGAACTCTAGCGCAAAGATTAAATGGCAGAAAATTTCACAGTGTTGGAGCTGCGCAATTTTAGGATCCGTCTTTTAATTTTGTGTTTAAATAAAAAAAATTCTTAACCCTCTCCTTACCACCTAAGGCAAAATCGTCACATTTGTTACGACACAATATACAATTTTTTTCTTATTACGGTTGATTTTGTACATCAAAAACTTTGAAGAATGATCTTTGTTTAATCGATAAGAACCTAAAGTTGTTTTGTAGAGAGCTTGTTTGAGTTTAAAATATCCATTTTTCTGCTATTTTGGGGGAAAATGCTGAAAATTTTGGGTAAGGAAAGAGTTAACCAAACTGTGCAACGCGGGCATGACAAGGTGAAAATACATGTATGTTTCCACTTTGAAAAAAAAATATGATTTATTTTTTTTTGGTGTCCACGGAGATAAGCAGTGTTGATTGTATCTAGATAGGCCAAGGTAGTGTCGAGATAAAACTATTAAAGGGTAGATTTATTGGCCGAAGTGTGCTCGAACCCTGGCTTATTATATCATATAATGCGACCTTGACCCTATGACCCACATGTTTTGAATTACAAGTAGGGTCAGATTTTGGGGGTTAAAGATAAAAAAAAAACAAAAAAAAAACAAATGAACTGCCGTACTCTGCAAAAAAAAAAAAAAAAATCCAAACCAAAAACCCAAAAAAAAAAAAGTTTTAAAAATTTGGCCAGAAAACTTGTCCTTCAGATATCGATCGATTTAAATGACGTCATCAAGGCAAAAACTCTCAAATCTGTGGCTTGGCAAAGTCATTTCTTGATGTCCCAGATTTGAGAGTTTTTTTTTAACAAGATGAGGGTAATTTAAATCGATCGATATTTAAAGGACGAGTTTTCTGGATCAAATTTTTGAATAAGTGTTTTTTCCAGAGTAAGTTAGGGCAAGGTATCTAGAACTTTCTTATCTCAAAACACAATTTAAAAAAAGAAATGTCACGCCTGGAGATAAAACAATTGGAACGATATTCAAAACGTGACAATGGGATGGATTCGTTGACGTCATGAAATGAATTGGATTCGCTCATGACTTTTGTTCTTCTGACCTGATGGTGAATGCTGAAATTAAAACGCAGTTCCCTACCTACTGGGTGGGGAGGGGTTCCCGACCTCCCATAATGTATATTAGTGGGCAGGGAGGAACATAGAGAATACAGGACTCCTAGAGGTCTGTGGGGAGGTACTTGCTGGCTATGTTTTCTATCCCCCTGTATATGTGTGGGGTTCCCGACCTCCGATAGTGAATATTAGTGGCCAGGGAGGTACTTGTATGTGACCTGTGACCTCAACAGGTCAATCCAAATCCAAATCAAAATTCATGGCGTGCGTGAAATGAATTATTCATACTTACGTCTCTTTTTTCATTTCAATGCACACAAAAAGCCTCCCCCCCCCCCCCCCCCCCCCCCCCCCCCCCCCCCCCCCCCCCCCCCCCCCCCCCCCCCCCCCCCCCCCCCCCCCCCCCTCCCCCCCTCCCCCCCCCCCCCCCCCCCCCCCCCCCCCCCCCCCCCCCCCCCCCCCCCCCCCCCCCCCCCCCCCCCCCCCCCCCCCCCCCCCCCCCCCCCCCCCCCAACCCAATCCGCCATACATATCAAGGACGAGACATTCAAAGCAGGGATAAATATTATATTCATTTCTGGCTTTAGCTTCACTAAAATAACAACAACAACAACAACAAGAACAATAATAATAATAATAATAATAATAATAATAATAATAATAATAATAATAATAATAATAATAATAATAATAATAATAATAATAATAATAATAATAATAATAATAACAATCATAATCATATTAATAATAATAATAATAATAATAATAATAATAATAATAATAATAATAATAATAATAATAATAACAATAATAATAATAATAATAATACAGTAGAACATGAAAGTAACGTACTCGGAAATAGCGAGAACTCGGAAATAGCGAGTAAAATCTAAATCCCGTTTTTTTCTCTTATTTGAGTCAATAAAATTAGCATGAAAGTAGCGAGTATGAAAACGAGGTCAACTCGGAAATAACGAGCATTTCCTGCCCCAGCCTAGGACTTCGAACGAAGTAAAGCAAAACAGCAGACACGGGCGATTTAAATATTTTTAGCCTAGCTTCTTTCCTTTTTTTATTTTTCGTTACGAGTAACATTACATAGTAGCAGTAGCCTAGTCTGTAGTAGTACATAGTAGGGGAAACACATTTGGGTGTGTGTGTTTGTGTGCGTGTGTGTGTATTGGGGTGGGGGTCAATTTTTCACCCAATGTGGTGCCACGCGACACGCGAGGTAAGCACTGGCAGCCAAGATGTCAACACTTAGCAGTTAGCAGTATCGGTCAGCGAGTAGCATTCGTTAACGAACGACACGATCAACGACAGAGGGGAGCGTGGAACCATCATTTTCAGTGGGTCAGTGATTGAGTGATGCGCTTGCTTACCTCATCAAACATGCCTAGTGCATACAAACACTCGCACACACACACACACATACACACGAAATCTTGATGGAAATGGAAGGGGTGGATCAACTTCAACCTTCGTAGTTAACGAAGGCCGTGTTCAACCCCGCCCTCACCCACTTTATCCACACACAGTCATTTGCACACACGCACAAACACACACACGAAATCTTGATGGAAATGGAAGGGGTGGATCAACTTCAACCTGTGGCCATCATTACGTAGTTAACGAAGGCCGTGTTCAACCCCGCCCCCCACCCCACTTTATCCACACAGTCATTTGCACGCACGCGCGGCACACATGCACAAACACACACATACACACACACACACCCACACACACACACACACCCACACACACACACCCACACACATTGTCTTTCCATATTTTTGTACAGCAGAGTGACCTTTCCTGGCAACTCGGGAATAGCGAGAACTCGGAAATAGCGAGTAATCAGGAGTGGACCCGTCGAACTCGCTATTTCCGAGTTCTACTGTAATAACAATAATATTAATAATAATAATAATAATAATAATAATAATAATAATAATAATAATAATAATAATAATAATAATAATAATAATAATAATAATAATAATAATATAAATGGGGGTGGGGGGGGGGGGGGGGGGGGCAACCCACGATCTATATTAACGCCACCATCTTGCCTGCTTTGTGATCGTTTATATTATATACAGGCCTACTGGTTTTTTGTGTTGTTTTATTTAAGTTGTTTTTTGTTTTGGATTTGTATTACTGTTATTATTTTTATTATTATTATTATTATTATCATCATCATCATCATCATTATCGACAACATAATGTCAGAATCGCCGTCCTAAAAAAAAACACATTTATTTTGCATTTATCGTTATTACACACACACACACACACACACACACACACACACACACACACACGCACACAAAAGAAATCGTTCATGGTTTTCAAAACAAAACAAATTTTTTAAAAAAGATTTACTTATCTTATCTCTATAAATATGGTTCCCCAAATGTATTTAAAATATAATTATATTATAATGAATATTAACAAATCATCATGAATTTCCTTCATATGAATTGTAGGAAGTTTTCATTTCAATGTTATAAATAACAATGTGAAATTGAATGTAAGCTTCCAGTTAATATGCGAAAACAGATAAAAAATCGACGTTTCGGGTTTACCCCTTATCAACAAGACAAGATGAGGAAACACTACAGACGAATGAGATAATGTGGTAGTGTCGTTGTTAAGATTCATTGTTTTGGGGATTTTTTGCTCTTTTTCGAATCCGATATCTGGGTGGGGTTCTTGACCTTCCATAGTGGGCAGGGGGTTACACATACTGTGTCTTCTATCCCCTTATAATATCTGTTTTCCAACATGCTTTCTGTCTTTGTCTTGGAATGAGATTACTTGGTTTGTCCTGGCCCGTGCCGGAGTCCTGGCTGGGAGGGAAACAGTCAAATGCATAATTATTGTTTTGGGAGATGATATTTTTTTCCATTGTAAATCATCTCTCTGTTACGTATTATTATATTTGTTATTTTGAATGTATAATGTAAGCATTTGAGGGTATTCCTCTTTGTTGGATTTTGCGCTTTTGTCCGGGTGAGACATAGGTGATCTCAAACTAAGTACATTGTTGGTGTGCTCTTGGAATCTACATCTGATCCCTATTTGTTCCCAGTTCCCTTTGTCTTACTTTCTCTTAGGTGCTTTAATTGTAATTCTAGAACTTTTTACTATCCCATTTTCTTCCTTTTTACTGACGCTGATACGACCTAAATGTGTTGCAAGCGCCGTAAAACCCTTAAAAACAACAAAAACAATTGAAGGAAGTTTTCATTTCAATGTGATAAATAACAATGTGAAATTGAATATAAGCTTCAAGTTAATATACGAAAACAGATAAAATGGACGTTTCGGTTTCCTCCTTAACAATAGGATGAGGAAACACTACAGACGAATGAGATGATGTGGTAGTGGCGTTGTTAAGATACATTGTTTTTGGTGTTTTTGTTCTTTTTCGAATCCGTTCTATCCATTTTTTGCGCATTAACTTGTCCAGTCCACAGCTTCCCGCAGCTTCGTGTCACGCTGTTATTTTATATCATATCATATCATATCATATCATATCATATCATAACATACCTGTTTAAGTTTCAGATCGTTTTTGAGACTTTAGTTGAGTTTTGTTCAGGTTCTGGTTGGAATCCTTCACCGAGATAGAACACTAGATCTAGCAGACCCTTGTAAACTGGTTTATCAATGCGACAATATGACCTAAAAGTCACTGATAATTCATTATTTTTAAACAAGTGAAAAAGAACACATTAATCATACACAAATAAAATTGCATATATTCAAATTGCTGGTGTCCACTAGGGGTGTGTGTTTAACACGTCATCTGTTAATGTGTAATGTGTACTTAATTAATATCGCTTATTTTTTCATCGGTGCTCTCGAAATAAATAAGCAGTAAAAATGTAACTTTATTAGTCTGATGTGTGTGTGTGTGTGTGTGAGAGAGAGAGAGAGAGAGATAGAGAGAGAGAGTGAAAGAGAGACGGAGAGAGAGAGAGACGGAGAGAGAGAGAGAGAGAGAGAGAGAGAGAGTCTGTGTGTGAGTTTTTAAGAATTCAATATAGATCGTGTTATAAAACAGTCTTGTAGCATCGAATTGAGCCATTCACACACACACACACACACACACACACACACACACTGAGAGCAATTTAAATGTCATTTACTGTTTAAAAAAGAATGTTAATGAATACTCTTGAATTTGTTTCTGTTTGTTTGTTTGTTTACCCTCACTGAATTCACGTTTTAACAATTGTTTTAAAATGAACATGCGGGAAAACCCCATATTTAAAAATTTGGACAGAAAACTCTTCCCTCAAATATCGATAGATTTAAATGAACCTCATCTTGACAACAACAAAAAAACAACTTTCAAACCTGGGACTTCTTATTGAGGGACGAGTTTTCAGACCAAATTTGAAAATATGGCGTTTTCCATAGTACGGCAGTTTGATGATGTGAAATTATTTGCCATATATATTTATGTATTTGTAATTGTTATTGTTTGGTTTTTGATTGTTCGTTTTTATCAAAGCCAATGTTAATTGAACTGCTGAAATAATGAATTGATGATATAAATAATATAAATACTGTAATAAATAAAATGTTATAATTTATAGTATCATGGTATTGATTGGAGTTTGTTTTGCTTCTTCTTCTTTATGCATTTGTTTAATGAGTGTTGAAATGTCTCTGTGTGTGTGTGCGTGTGTTTTGTTTGTTTTTGAGGGTTTTTTTTTTTTTTGTTTGTTTTGTTTTTGCTTTTTTTAATTTTACGACGCTTGCGACAATCGAGGGTCATTTCAGCGAAGTAAAAAAAAAAGGAGTTGGGGGGGGGGGGGAATAAAGTTGATTTGAAGCGATACATTCCATGAAAGGGAGGAAAATTGGTTGGATGGGGGAGAGGGTAAAAACTATACATTTAACTGTTTCCTTCTCAGCCAGGGTATCCGGCCAGGGCCTAGACAAAACCAGGTAATCTCATTCCAAGACGAAGACAGAAAGCAATTGGAAAACAGATACAGGGGGATAGAAGACACAGAAAGTACCTTCCTGCCCACTACGGGAGGTCGGGAACCCCACCGCGGACGCAAGGACGAGAGACGCATGCGCACAACCAACATGACGTTCTCTCTCTAATAACTTCCGCCGGTGGCGTCACAGACTATGGGTGACGTCCAATCAAGGGACGCTACTCTTCCGCTAATCTCATTCCCTATAAGAAGGAGCAGACAAGACAAGTTCGGACTGGGTGGGGTTCCTGACCTCCCATAGTGGGCAGGGGGGTACATACTGTGTCTTCTATCCCCTTATATCTGTTTTCCAACAAGCTTTCTGTCTTTGTCTTGGAATGAGATTACTTAGTTTTGTCCTGGTCCTAGCTGGGAGGGAAACAGTCAAATCCATAGTTATTGTTTTGGGAGATGATATTTTTTCCCTTGTAAATCATCTCTCTGTAATGTATTATTATTATATTTATTTTGAATGTATAATGTAAGCATTTGAGTGTATTCCTCTTTGCTGGATTTTGTGCTTGTGTCCAGATGAGACTTATAGGTGATCTCAAACTAAGTACATTGGTGGTATGCTATTGGAATCTACATCTGATCCCTATTTGTTCCCAGTTCCCCTTTGTCTTACTTTCTCTTGGGTGCTTAAATTGTAATTCTAGAACTTTTTACTATCCCACTTTCTTCCTTTTTACTGGTGCTGATATAACCTAAATGTGTTGCAAGCGCCGTAAAACCCTTAAAAAATAAAAACAAAAATCTCTCTGTAATGTATTATTATATTTGTTATTTTCAATGTATAATGTAAGCATTTGAGTATATTCCTCTTTGTTGGATTTTGTGCTTGTGTCTGGATGAGACATAGGTGATCTCAAACTAAGTACATTGGTAGTATGCACTTGGAATCTACATCTGATCCCTGTTTGTTCCCAGTTCCCCTATGTCTTACTTTTTCTTGGGTGCTTAAATTGTAATTCTAGAACTTTTTACTATCCCATTTTTTTCCTTTTTACTGGCGCTGATATAAACTAAATGTGTTGCAAGCGCCGTAAAACCCTTAAAAACAACACACAAGTTCTGAATGATTTTAGCATAAAAGATGTTTATTTTGACAACATGTGATACACATACAGAAATAAAATATGACAGTACAAGACTGGCAATCCATAACTATCTCAGGAAAACTCCCGACGTTACACTTTGATGAAATAATATGAAAACGTTCTAGATTGAATTGACATGTATTCAGGTACCCCTATAATATTTATATTTCTGTAATAGCGTTACATACAGCATGAACACCGTACACTGCTGAACATAAAGTGGCTTCCATAATAATTTTTTTTATTGCAATGCGTCTGACACACTTAGTTTAATCATCCCTTGGAGAGGGGCTGCAATGTGTCTGACACACTTTGTTTAATCTTCCCTTGGAGAGGGACTGCAATGTGTCTGACACACTTTGTTTAATCTTCCCTTGGAGAGGGGCTGCAATGTGTCTGACACACTTTGTTTAATCTTCCCTTGGCGAGGGACTGTAATGTGTCTGACACACTTTGTTTAATCTTCCCTGGGGGAGGGGCTACAATGTGTCTGACACACTTTGTTTAATCTTCCTTGGAGAGGGGCTGCAATGTGTCTGACACACTTAGTTTAATCTTCCCTTGGAGAGGGGCTGCAATGTGTCTGACACACTTTGTTTAATCTTCCCTTGGAGAGGGGCTGCAATGTGTCTGACACACTTTGTTTAATCTTCCCTTGGAGAGGGACTGCAATGTGTCTGACACACTTTGTTTAATCTTCCCTTGGAGAGGGGCTGCAATGTGTCTGACACACTTTGTTTAATCTTCCCTTGGCGAGGGGCTGCAATGTGTCTGACACACTTTGTTTAATCTTCCCTTGGAATAGACCCTAAAGTGAATTTTCCTCGGGGATATGAAAGTAAATTCAATTTGCCGTACTGCAATGTGGCCGAGACCATTATTCAAGTCCACTTTTTGAATAGATAGACCCGAACCGAAACACAAATTATTTCCTTTCCCCATTGGGATTGGATAAAAGGAATTTTATTTATTGTTAATTATTTCATTTTTTAAATTTATAAACATAACGATAATCACTACATGACGATGATGATCACGTGAACACAATAAACTTCACATCAAATCAACCACCACTAAATCACAGCCTTAAACTCTCACACGTTTTAAGTACACAGACGGATATACTTTGATTGTTCTCAAGACGTCATTAAAAATATTATAATATATATATATATATATATATATATATATATATATATATATATATATATATATATATATATATATATATATATATATAAAGTGAGTGAAACAAACAATAAATGTATTTAAACTATTTACAACCGATCATTAAATGTATAAATTACAAGTAAGTATAGACATACATAATATTCACGTACAGGGGGAGAATGATAATGATTTTCTACTGATAGAATTCTCAATTAAAGCAACATTTACATTACAAAACACTACAAAAAGTGATTTAAAAAAAAATCAAAACCAAAAAAAAATGTTAGTCACCAACAGTTCATGAACAGCCGACATCAGATAAATCCGTAATCCGTCGTTATAAGGGAATAATGGATACATTCTGATGACGAGCATTGCTTGTTTCTTTGTTTTTTAAAAAGGGTTTTACGGCGCTGCACGCAACACATTTAGGTCATATCGGAAAATAAATTCTCTCAGGAAAATAAATTCAAATTATGCAAGTTTACTTCATTTTTTCTTTCCTTCTTTAAATTTAAAAAAAAAATTCCCTTTATTCATCCCAAAGGGGAAATTTGTCTTTAGGGTCTATTCCAAAGGAAGACTGGAATAACCCAGGAGTCAGCCGCAGAGCATCGCCGAAAATTGAGCTAGGGCGAGGTGACTTCATGCTCAAGACCACATAACGCAGCGGCGGGTGATCGAACTCGGTACCTTTCGGGTAGGAAGCAAAGACCGTACCGTACAGCCACGCTGCCCCTCTTCTTCTATTTCCATCACTCTTCTTTTCTGTTTTTTTTTTGTTTGTTTTGTTTTGACCCGAGGTTTGCAATACTTGCAACACATTTTTGTCCTCATAGCTAAAAATGCAAGACGAATGTTTACAGTACCAGAAAAGGGTGCGGGGATTTGACCAAAGCAAACAATAAACAAAGAGTTACGTAAGTACAGCCTACTTTGAATGGTCGCTGCTGTAGTTGTAAGTAAAGTGTAATGTTTGTCATGATTTTCCAGTTGTAATAATTGCCAAATATCGGGGGGGGGGGGGGGGGGGGGGGGGGGACCTATAGCTATAGCTCGACCAACCAACCAAATTCTCGACTTATCCAATGTCAATGATGCATCTGAAAAATGTGTCCGACCGAATATACAAAAATTCTCAACACTTCAAGTATGCACAATTCATGATTTGATAAAACACGATAAAAAAGTGATTTTAAAAAAAATACAACAACAACAACAACAACAACAACAAACAAACACAAACAACAAACAAGCAAACAAACAAACAAACAAAAGCCAAACAGAATGTTGAAAGATGGCCATCAGATGATATAATAAATCAAACGACTTGAGAGAGACCGTCGATTTAATAATATTGGAAACCCAACTACTCTTAGGTGACTCCATATTTATTTGTTTTTGTTTGTTCTTAAGAACAAAAAAATTATCAAAGCTAAAATAATGAGCCCATTCTCCTTTTTTTAAAAATTCATTTCTCTTGATTTCGATTGAGCGCTGTGCTCACATGTTACATACACAATAATAATTACAATTAAAAAGTAAGTAAATAGATTAAGAAAAAATAATTAATAATAATAATAATAATAATAATGATAACAACAACAACAATAATAATCTGCAATGCAAACACTGAATAACAATCTCTAATTTGCTGAGATCAGCGTAAAAGAAAACAAATGAAATAAAATGGTGATCCTGCATAATAAAATCATATTGTACAATATTTACATAAATAAACGGGACTTTGAAAATAATCATAATTATATATGCTGTTTCTATGTTATAATAATAATAATAATAATAATAATAATAATAATAATAATAATAATAATAATAATAATAATAATAATAATAATAATATAGGTAAAGATAAGTTTTTAGTTCCATTAGTTTTCTCTCTAGTCCTCTGCTAGCATGCTGGCGAATGGCCATCTCGTCTTTCAGTACAGGAATGCCAGCAGCTGGAAGAATTTTTGTTAGTGTCAGTCACAGTGTAGTGTAAATCTAGGCAACGCTTGTTTTGAAAACATTGTGAAAAATGCTCACGACGACTTGACGGACGGTCGACTGTCTGATCCAGCGTGCCGGCGTGTATTCAAAGTACTGACATGGGGGGAAGGAAATAGCAGATGAATTCAACGACCAGGTTTATAAAAAAATTGTTCTTCTTTTCTTAAAATATGCTAGAATTTTGATTTATATAATAACATCTTTTGAGTGAATGATTATTAAAACAAAAACAAATCGGTTAAAAAAAAAAAAAGAAATGACAGAAGGAAAACTAATTTTTTTAAAAATACTTCTATTCTTTTTCACGATAATAATAACAATAATAATAAAAATAAAAATAAATGAGGGTATTTATTTTGACTTTTAACAATAACTTTAGTACATCAACCAATTTGAAGAAAGAAAGAAATTCTATTTAAAGAGAAGAAATAGAAATAGCGTGATGGATCTGAAATGTGATTTGAAGAAAAACAAAACAAAAAAACTAATTAAATAATCGAAATAAAGACTTCAAAAAAAAATCACTGAACAATTAAAAAATAAACTAATATGATGTAAAAGTAGAATTAGAGATATGAAACTAAAGCGTCTGTAGCGTCCGTCCGAGTAATGCATTGATGGTTTGCTAAAGTCATAATGCTTGAAACATATAAAAAATATAGTCAAAGAGAAACATCCTTTTTTTTCAAAAAAGTGACAGTGACAAATCAAATGAAAATTGTGTCTTTTTTAAAACGTAACATTTTCAAAATAGTGACAGTAACATATCCAATTAGAATGTTATGTTTTTTTTTTTTAATTACGTAACATTTTTAAAGTAGCGGCAGTAGCATTACTATATTATTAATAAAATCAAAATAAAACAGCATTATAAAAAAAAAAAGATACAAACGATTGACAAAATAATAAGAATGATATTTGACAATAATTTGTAAGAACGAGATTTGAACATTCAACAATACGACGAAAAAGACATGGTGGGCCACGTTACCAGTTGTATTTACGTATATAGACACAGTCATAGTCTCTCCAATCCCAACTCCCTCCCTTCCCAGCATTTTGTGTGCGGATTACAGAGCCATTCCGATAGTGGAATAATCAGTCAGTCCCGAAAGTGTACGAATAAAGATTAAAATGAAAAATTCCGTCTCTGGCTCGAAAGTGTACGAATAAAGATTAAAATGAAAAATTCCGTCTCTGGCTCGAAAGTGTACGAATAAAGATTAAAATGAAAAATTCCGTCTCTGGCTCGAAAGTGTACGAATAAAGATTAAAATGAAAAATTCCGTCTCTGGCTCGAAAGTGTGTGAATAAAGATTAAAATGAAAAAAATCTGTCTCTGGTCCAAAAGTGTACGAATAAAGATTAAAATGAAAAATTCTGTCTCTGTCCCGAAAGTGTACAAATAAAGATTAAAATGAAAAACTCTGTCTCTGGTCCAAAAGTGTACGAATAAAGATTAAAATGAAAAATTCTGTCTCTGTCCCGAAAGTGTACAAATAAAGATTAAAATGAAAAATTCTGTCTCTGTCCCGAAAGTGTACGAATAAAGATTAAAATTAAAAATTCCGTCTCTGTCCTGGAAGTGTACGAATAAAGAGTAAAATTTAAAATTCCGTCTCTGGCCCGAAAGTGTACAAATAAAGATTAAAATGAAAAAAATCCGTCTCCATCCGGACAACCTGCCCAGATAATAATGGAGATATCCGAATGTGGAGTTCCGGATTAGAGAGATGCAACTAACTGTGACTGTGTGTGAGGAATACCAACTCTCATTTCATAATAACAACTAAAATCTTTTTTTTTTTTTTTTTTAAAGCACAAGCGTTAACAAAACAAACAAAAACAAAAGACAAGAAGATGAAATAGCGAAATCTAGTGAACTTAACGGAGCTAAAAAATAATTTTTTTAAAAATAGAGACTAATGCATTGCATTTACATTTTTAAGCGATTTATCATTAAACGTTACTGTGTGTTATTCGTCAAACATTTTCTCTGTGAAAATTTTAAAACAAATTTTTCTATAAAAACGGAACGAAATAATTGAAATAATTGGCACATTGAGTCCTTTGATGACAGATCCAAAGAATGTAAGTTTGATGTGAGAAAATGGGTGGTGGATTCATCTGGAGTGTGTTGATGAAAAAAGAGAGAAGAAAAATAGAAATAAAGAAAGAAAGAAAGAAAGAAAGAAATAGAAGAAAGAAAAAAGGGAAAACAAAGAAAGAGAAACAAGAAAAGACAGAAAAAAAGAAAGGAGAATAAAAGTGAGAAAGAAATAAAAAAATGAAAGAAAGAGAGACAGAAGGACAGAAAGAATTTTTTTTAAAAAGTAAGAAAGAAAGAAAGAAAGGGAAAAGAGAGTAAGAAGGAAAAAAAAAAGAAAAAAATAAATAAACCATTGCACTAACAAACATTGTCAGAGAAAAAAAAGCTTTTTTTTTTTTTACAAACGATTGGAAATTTCTACACAATTGGAATGCATGAAGCATGTCTCATTCAAAGTGATATTGGAGCAAGATAAACAAAAATAAATAAATAAATAACACACAATATATTGTGTATATATATCTATAACGGCACGAAAGAAAATGTCGAACAGAAATACTAAGGAAAAACACGTTATCCTGAAACAAAACGAGATATTCGCTGCAAGTCACGGTCTACAATTATTATGGTGGGAAATTTCATTGAGCAAAAATTATGAAAACATGAGGGGAAGGGAAATCAAATCTATTGGACTTTTTTTTAAAAGCCAAGGCCAAAAAAAAAAAGAAAAAGAAATGCAAAGTATTGACTAGTTCTGTTGGGGTTTATTTTTGGGGGAGTTTTTTTTTTAACCCTCTTTCAAAGGGATATTTTTAAACAAACTTTAAACTGAAACATGCATCAAAATATTTTTTTTTTTAATTCAAGAAACTCGTCTACTGAAGTTTTTTTTTTTTTAAATTAATTTTCAAATATGTCACATAATAGGAGAAGTTTGGGGAGGGGGGATCTTTAAAAAAAAATAAATAAATAAATAAAAATAAAAATATATTGCAATTTAAAAAAAACACACAAAAAAAACAAACAGCGTCTATGTATGTCAATATTGCAGGACCCCTTTTTTAAAAGTAAATATGTATTACACTCATAATGAATTGCTTTGTTTAGTTTTTAAGGGTTTTACGGCGCTTGCAACACATTAAGGTCGTATCAACGCCTGTAAAAAGGAAGGAAATGGGATATTAAAAAGTTCTAGAATTACAATTAAAGCACCCAAGAGCAAGTAAGACAAATGGGAAATGGTACAAAAAGGAAACAGATGTAGATTCCAAGAGCAAACTATCATTGTGCATGGTTTCATCCTGACACAAGCACAGGTCCACACTAAAAGGAATACATTCAAATGTTTACAAATCATATGTAAAAAAAAATATAGATACAAAACATAACAGAGAGATATGATTTACAATGAAAAAAATATCATCTCCCAAAACTATAACTATACATTCGACTGTTTCCCTCCCAGCCAAGGACTCCGGTCAAGATCAGGACGAAAATAAGTAATCTCATTCCAAGACAAAGACAGAAAGCATGTTGAAAAACAGATATAGGGGGATAGAAGACACAGTAAGTACCTCCCTGCCCACTATGGGAGGTCAGGAACCCCACCCAGCTACTGTGTGCAATTATAACCTGACAAATGTTCCAACTATTATGACGATTATCCCTAAACAAGAAAAACAAATTTAAAAGTGGTCGTGGGTCTTATCAAAACAAGCCAAAGCAAGAAAAACAAAAAAACAAAACAAAAAAAACCCAAAAGAACTTGAGCATTTGAAGAGAGCAATATCCATTAATCGTGCTCAAAGCGCTTTACGAGAAAAGCAAATAATAAATTCAAAAAGACAAGTTAAAATCAGAATTAACTGGCATATATATATATATATATATATATATATATATATATATATATATATATATATATATATATATATATATAACATTATGTACATCACAGCATCAGGATATAAATTCATATAAAATAAAAATTGTACGGAACAAAACAAAACAAAAAAATGTCGAAATATATACGATAAAAGTGTAGAAATGTACAATAGGATTTTGTTACCCGTGGACAAAATCAAAATAGTAATATTCAAAGCTGAAAATAAAAAATCACAACCACCTTTTTCCCCAGTTAGGGAATTATGCCACGGTCAGAGTAACTTATTGCAGAGCTACCAAAAATGTCTTGTAGGTGTACTTAAGCTTCTGGGGTTTAAACTTTTAAAAAGGTCAATTGGTACTACACCAATCTAGACACGGTGAAAAACATTAGAATACTTCTTGAGGCAGAAAAAAATATAAGGAATGAAAAAAAAAAAACCATTGGAGACCTAAGAAGGTCTATTCATTTCAACCAAAACAAAACTAAAAACCACCAAGGGGAAAAAAGAGCACTTGTCACAAAATCAAATTTTATGAGTTATGTCCCTTAGCATATCGTTCATTTGTTAAAAGCTTAATATGATATATGAATTTACTTTAAAAAGGACATCTGGAGGTGGAAAAATCAAAACCCAAACCAATAAAGACTAGGTAACCAAAAAAAATTTGGGTTTTCACAAAACCGAAACAGAATGACAAGTGTCTTTTTTTCCCCCAGCGGGCTTCAACGACTGTCATCATTGGCCAAGATTACAACGAATTTACAAACAAAATATGGCAAGATAGAATACAAAATAAATCAAAATAAAGCGCAAACGATCATTTATATATACAACTAAACAATATTCAGAGCCCAGAGAAGCAGCTTAATCACAAAGTAAATCTAAGGAAAAAATGAGATAATAAACCATTGGACAAAAGCCACGATAGCAATTCAATTAATACATACATATTTAAATTGGAAACATAGGAACCATCATAAAACAATTTAAGATCTGAAAAAGTGTGAATGGAACAGTGCCGGAAAAAGTAGGAAGAAAAATACAATCCAAATTAATCAGCCCGTGTCTACTGTCACTACAGATTAGATTCAAATTTCAATTCAAAGATTCATTTTTTAGGTAATAGGATTCAACAGTCGTGATGTCACTTCCCTCGTAATGACGCACAGTAACTGGTTCTAAACTATCGGAACAATGGCGAACGCCATTATCTCCAACACCGCCCTTATGAATGACTTCTCAAACGAACATAAAAGTGTATCCATCGGAGAAAAACGTTATAAATCTGATCATGATTTGACTTTTATACATTCTGATCACTGACATGTGAAAAAGTTCAAGCCAGCATGAAGAATAAAAAGGACAGATTTTCTTTGTTTAGAACCAAGCTGCTGGTTGCTGGACGTGACATCAGACTTTTGAATCCTATTGCCAATATAATTAGATAGTTGAGGCATACTGATTATTTGAGATAGTATTTTTTCTTGTAGGTATTTTCTTTTCTTTTTTTTTCTCTGCTTTGTCTGGCACTGTTTCATAAACACATTTTTTTTTCAGATCTCCGTCTCACATCAGTGCCTGCTCCCTGATTTGTCATCATGAAATAAAGTTAAGAAAGAATTTAGGAATTGACCCTAAACATAGAGTTCCAATAACTATGTGTATAAAAGTTGTTTTTTAAAATATATATTTCAATTGACCACTTAGAAAATCATACCTCTACTAATTCATTCATTCATTCATTCACTCATTCATTCATTCATTCGTTCATTTATTCATTCATCAGATTACCATTCCCTGACGACATCTTCAAATATATTTCATTCAAATATGTTGTAAATTGTTTGACATATTTTCGTCATGAACGAGTTTGGATCCAAGAAAACATTTTTCTAATAAAATCCATAAAACAAAATGATCTCTAGTTATGCGTAGCGGTGACATGACGTTCATTTTAAATATAAGACAAGGATTTATTCCATCAACTGACTACTTTCAGTTGCAAGATTTTGATTACGTTATTGAAATATTTTTTTACAAAAAATGTATTGATGTATAAGACATTAACGATACAAATGTTAACTGAGGATTAACAAAGGA
>NC_088360.1:106609224-106621724 GCF_034508935.2 Berghia stephanieae
GTAGAACAAAGGCCTCGCAAAAGTCAAAGTCAATTAGTTAATTTAGGGGCAGCGTGGCTCAGCAGTAGGGTTTTTGCTTCATATCCAAAAGATACCGGTTCGACTACCTGCCTCGTGGTGTGGCCTTGAGCAAGTCAGTTACCTCACACTTGCTCAATTTGCCGCGCTGCACAGCGGCTGACAGTTGGGTTATTCCAGACTTCCCTTCGAATAGATCCTAAAGACAAATTTCCCCTATGGGATGAATATAGGGAATTTTATTTTTTATTTATTTTATACAATAGACTTACAAAACTTGAGCATACTAACCGCGACTTTCCTATTTAAGCTGCCCTAAAGGGGAAAAAATGGATTTAAATGTCCCAGAACAGTAGATCAAAGGGCTCGCATTTAGTCAAAAAGCCTCAGTTGAAGCCAAATGTTTCCTGGCCTTTCTACCGACAATGTACAATGTATCATCAAGCACACGTGTACCTTTTGATGAACAAATTTGAGCGGGTGGTTGGATGGGAGCATCACCCTTGAATCATATACCTATGATGTTCGCATGGGTGTACGATCCGATAGTGATGTCGTTTCTTCTTCTCTTTACTAGCCTATCCTGCTTCTTTGGTTTGTGATTGTATTTTTGACAGGGGATATTTTTTTTTCTGTAAATCTTCTGCCTGTTTGTTCTTGGTTATTTATAATTTAGCTTATGATATCTTTAGGTTATGATTTTGATTTACATTTGTACTATTTTTGTTAGATTGCTTGTTTTTTTGTTTCAGCGGTCTCTCATATAACCTCAATTGTGTTGGAAGAGACCTAAAGCAACAAACAAACAAAAAAAAACAAATTTGAATATCACACCTTCAAAAAAAGAACAAAATACCAAACACGGAACATTTCGAGCTCAAAACCCTTCTTCAGCCAACAACAAAAAACAATAAAGACATAAATACATTACTAAATTCCAGATTGACGACGATTGTGTGTTACCTTTTAACGATTTGGTCAGTGAGATACATCAAGTAGCTTTGTCCGCTAAACATCGGTTTTGTCGGGAGGAAATTTTGCTCTGAGGAAATGAAGAGGGAGTTTAGTATTAGAAAACAAAAACACGAAACTTTTCAATTCAGAGGCAGAGCAGAAAATTAGAACTTGAGAAATAAAAAAATTATTTGTTGATAGAATTTATAGATAGTGCTTTACTTATTATTTTTATTTTTACTAACGAAAGAGTGAAAATGAAGAGGCTCTCCATTTTCAGTCTCTCGTTAGTATTTTCACGATCAGAGGCTTCAGGCAGCCCCTACCGTTTTCTATTTTTATTTTTGTACGGCTGTAAACAAATCTGTTTAAAAGCAAAGAACAAAAAATTAAATAAATGTCAAATTCCAACACAGCACCAGTGAAGTTGCACTGGCAATAAATATTTTATTTGAGACCTACACTATATTGATGCTAATGTTTAGGTAAAAAACTCACAACATCCTCCAGCCTAATTATGCGTGTACCAACACACATACCTGTGTGTAACTTTATCATTTATAGTCTGAATGATAGAATTTAGTGAAAACTAATCACAAATCGGCTGTCTAAAAATAATAATAACAAAGAGCTGAGTGACATCAACTTCATTCCTTCTATAACATCATACCCTTTGGTTTTTGGGGAAAAAACAGATTTTGCTATAGCATTATATAGCAAAACAATATTACAATTCGTCCTTATTATCTTTTGTAAAAAAAAATTAAAAATCTAAATTTTCCAACCATATTGTTTACCTCTTCATTTCACTTAAAGAAAAGAGTTCAGGAAATTTAGCACATGAAATTTGAGCTTTTATGTAGCGCAATATCCACTTAATGGCTAGGTACTCCTTTTACACCCAAGTACGGTAAGAGAAAGTGAGTAAAGAGTCTTTTTCAAGGACTCAACTATGCACAGAACGAGGCTTGAAATTAGGACCTTACGATCCCAAAGCGAGTGTCATACCACAAGACCCAACAAGAGGTTATTTAGGTTACCAGTCTTTACAGGAGTGGCCATGTAACATGGTAGGTGGCAATACTCACCGTCCTCACAGTTGGTGTTTTCAAATCCCAGCGGACAGTAACAGACATACGAGTCCTTGATGGGATGGCACTCTCCTTCGTGCATGCACGGGTCGCCGGCACAAGGATGGATGCACGGCTCAATGTTCCTGCCATCTTGTGCTTTGCCCAACAAGTCTAAAGTCTTTTTGTTCACCACAACCTGTCATAAGAAAATCATATGTATTTGATTACATAAATAATGATAATGATAATAATAATAATAATAATAATAATAATAATAATAATAATTATAATAATAATAATAATAATAAAATAATATAATGTTTAAGCTAATAATCATAATATTACTAATAATAATATACTAATAATAATAATAATAATAATAATAATAATAATAATAATAATAATAATAATAATAATAATAATAATAATAATAATAATAATAATAATAAAAATAATAATATTAATAATAATAATAAAAATTTGTATATATACAAATTTATTCATAGTACTAGACACGTCTGCTTCAGGACAAGACAATAACCCCTGTGATGCACTGATACAACAGCAGCGTGACTCGCTCAGCGGAGTTCGAATTACCGCTGCATTGTGTGGCCTTGAACAAGTCACCTCACCCTAGGTCAGTTTGCAGCGTGCTGAACTGCGGCTGATGCCTGGGTTATTCCAGTCTGCCCTTGGAATAGAACCTAATGACAAATTTCTCTTATGGAATGAATAAAGGGAATTTTATTTTAATGTATCATTATTTTTATTACTTAATAAAACAACTTCTACCTCAATCATTTCAGTAAATAAATTTAAAAAATTAAATTCCCTTAATTCATCCCATAGGGGAAATTTGTCTATAGGGTCTATTCCAAGGGAAGACTGGAGTAACCCAAGCATCAGCCGCAGTGCAGCGCCGCAAATTGAGCTACGGCAAGGAGGTGACTTGCTCAAGGCCACACAGTGCAGCTGCAGGTGATCAAACTCAATACTTTTCGAGTACGAAGCAAAGACCTTGTACTGCTGAGCCATGCTGCACCAGTAACAGAATCATTCATTCCAAAATGCTGACAGTCAAAAAGGTATTGAAATAAAATAAACATGCCTAATATGTTTCCATTTCAACATTCAGTTAGTTTAGACTTAACTCACTCAATCCTAAAGATTTTTGCTACTTTTCAAAATTGGAAAAAATGTATTAAAAATGGACATGAACAAAGATATCAAGTTTTATTCAACTATCATGAACATGTAAAAACTAAAAACATTAGGCTTTTAACGAAATCGGGTCGAACGAGACGCCGAACGCCGAACCCGAACGGATATAGCCTTCTCACGTGACCATAAACGAGATCTGGATAGTGAAGACTCTCAAGCGGTATGCAGCATCGGATCTAAGGTCACGTGATAGAGGATAGCTTGGGATGCTGTTGGCTTGTGTTAGGGGAGGGGCAAGGTCAGTGTCATTCAATAGTATATAATTGTGCACGTGGCGCTCTATACAGAGAGAAAATTATAAATTGATTACGGGCGAAGGTGGGGGGGGGGGGGGGGGGGGGGGGGGCGTTGACCCACAAACGATCGAGGTGTTGGGCTTCGGGTAGACCATGATAAGGAATCAAAGAGAAAAGGCCGCTGGTACTTGGATGGTGGAAATGGTTGGGGGGTTGGGGGGGGGGGGGTAGTGACAATCAGCATGGGATGTATATATTAACATTAATAATATAGGCAATAGATGACCAGGGATGTGTATTGTTTGTGTATTGTTTGTATATGTTTGTGTGTGTGTGTTTGTGTTTGTGTGCGCGCGCGCTAAGGTGTGAGAAAGAGATTACACAAAAATACCTTTCTCGGGAGCTTCCAAATGATTACGTATACGATAAATTTGAAAACCACATTGTTGAACAGCTTGCAAAAAGGAGAACATTTATCTTTATTTCACGAAAATAGGTTTAGAAATAAAAACAATTTCTAGTAGATTGATTTTGAAAAAAATATTGCTCAATTTTTTAAATTTAATGATAGTTTCTTTATTTTCCGGTCGGTTTTCTTGATTTATATCTCATTTTTTCGATTCTCAATGCGACGAGCACACTGATGTATCTCGTGTGATTCAAAAGCGTTGTTTGTTTTTTTAATATATATATACTGAGAGTCCTCACTAATTAATTCCTGAGCATTGATATGGTGACGCAGTTATTACATACAAGACCTTGCAGTCGAGTCGGCAGGGCTTTTGGGTTACACAATCACTATTTACCCATCGGTCAGCGGTACTCTTTGATGTATACAACACTCACCGCCTTTACGCAAAGCCGCCTGCCCATAAATCAAGAGATGGTCTCCTAACTGTTCACAAGCGAACTGTCAAACGAGCAATCGATGATTGGATAAGAATCTCAAGATCTCATATAATAAGGTAAGTTTTGGAGAGGTGATATCCCCCCACCCGTCATCGGACAGAACTTTCATTGCGTTATATCATATTAGCTCCGCCTCCTCTTTCTATTCCGGAGTGACGAGATTAGACGAGAGGACGCGAGAAAAAACTGATCACGTGATCGGTAAGTCGTTCGTTCGGTGTCCGTTCGGTGAGCAACTATAACTCTGTATTAGCTTTGATACTACGCCTATAATTTGTCTCAGAAAAATGTCATAAATAGGCATGGGGTAAAAGTAACCCGGGTAAACTACGGATATAGTCGGTGTTAGGGTTGAGTGAGTTAAAACTGCATCTCTGTACCTTCTGAAGACATCCGGTGAACGATTCGGTGACGTTGGCGTGCTTTGACGTGTGGTCAAAGTTGGGATGACCACCCAAGTAGAGTTTGTCCATCAGGGTCAGTTGTGTGTAGGCACCCATGGACTGACCAGACACCTGGAGCTGTCCGTCGATGATCAGAGTCCCCATCAAACCGGTTCTGGAGGCTTTGACGACGTGCCACTTGTCCATGGCTAGAGGTTCATAACTCCTATAAACACACACAAGGAAGAAAGTAAACAAACATTGAGATTTGATATAGCACAATATCCACTAATCGTGCTCAAAGCACTTTACAAGGGGTCCCTTGACAAACAGCAACAAGAAACATATAGAACGAGACATGACGCCTGTTAGGCGATATTACAAATATTTTTCCGACATAGACAACGCTGTTCACGGCCAGGTACTCATTTTACACCTGAGTATGGTGAGAGAATGTGAGTAAAGAGACCTTTCCAAGGGCTAAACTATGCGCCGAGCGAAGCTCGAACCCAGGACCTTATATTCTGTTGTAACAAATGTGACGATTTTGCTGCAAGTTGTAAGGAGAGGATTAAAGTATTTTTCCTGACTTGTCAACTTGCAGGCAAAAAATGGCAACCGGTGCAATCGTTTATGGATCTAAGGCTTCCAACTTTAACCGTGTCAGAGCATAGCCATCATAGCCTGACACTAGAACCCACTAGGACTTATAGTTTGACGTCATTGTTTAGGTTTGTGCAGCGTCTAGTGAGTTGTAATTAGTGGTGTTCAAGGAAAAAAAAGGGCTCTCATTGGTTGAACTATTGAATACAACTCAAGATTTGTTTTCTTTTGCGGCCAAAGACTTGTCTTTTGATATCATTTTTTGGTCAGTGTCAGGCTACAAGTTTACAATGGCTACGGTCAGAGCACGAAGAGCGAGAGAGGAGTTTGTGTTTAGGATAACAGTGAACAGCAACACTAAACAAATAGGATGAGACATTGACGTCTGTTAGACGACATTACAGATATGGGTTGTTTGTTGTGTTTTTTTTTGGACAGAGACAATGCTGTTAACAGCCAGCCAGGTACTCATTTTACACCCTGAGAACGGTGAGAGAATTTGAATAAAGAGACTTTTTCCAAGAACTCAACAATGAATGCACTACTCAAGAGTGGGAGTAGAACCCTGGACCTTCCAGTCCAGGGGCGAGTGTCATACCACTAGACCATATAGCTGCACAAAGAGAAATAGAATTATTTTGTTTTTTTTAAAAGGTCAATATCCTTATGCCTATGTTTATTGTTGTATGTATAAGATGAAGATAAATCTAAACTGGCAAAATGACCACAAACATTGGATGTCTCCAATGAAAAAAAAAAACAAAAAAAAAACAAACTCAAACTATGTCTGACCTAATGACAGCTGGTCCAGTGCCCAAGTCAAATCGATACTCCACGTGCCCATCCTGCATGGCCAAGGAGATGAAATCGCCTCTCCTGTCCCTGGAGAAACCGTTGTAGAGGATGGCCCCGTCAGGTCCCGTGGGCTTGAAGACCACCTCAATCTCCGTGAAGGACAACACCGACCGGTTCAGGCCCGGAAACTCCAAGTAGGAATGGCCTGAGAAGTGTGGGATGTGGACCTCTGTGTCTGTGGATGAAGGGGGAATGAAAAATATGTAAAACCATTCAATCTATCTAGGAGTGTACCAGGGTTATTAAGTCATATTTAATCAAGTTTTTTTTTTTGTTTATCTTTTTCTTTTTAAAAATGTTTTCTTTATTTTTTTTTCTATTTCTTAAATTTATTTATTTATATATATCTTTGTTTTTATTTGTAATTATACTTATATGTATTTATTTTATTTATGTATTTATTTATTTATTTATTTAATTTATTTATTTATTTATTTATTTATTTATTTATCTATTTTTAAAAGAATTTAAAGGTCAATATCCCTATGCCTATGTTTATTGTTGTATCTATAAGATGGAGATCAACCTAAACTGGCAAAATGACGACAACCATAGGAAGTCTCTCATCCCTGAGGTTTAAAAAAAAAACAACAAAAAAAACCCCCATTCAATCAAAAGATAAATAAAAACCAAATAAAAAAGAAGAATAAGGCATTGGGATGGGTCATGTGGCCAGAAGAAGAATGGAAAAATAAGGGTCACTTCCATAGCATTGGTCACTTCCCAAGACAGCCTGTTCCTGTACTGGACAGCAGATGGGGGAAGAGAAAGAGGGAGAGAGTCCCCAAAGAAAACCTGACGAAGGACCGTGAAAAAAGAATTATTTAAGGAAGCAGGCCTGTCCTGGAATACTACAGCCACTACGAAAGCAGCCGACCACAAAAAAATAGAGATGTCTGGTGGATGTCCCTATGTGCCTCAAGTCCCGAAGAGGATTAAGTAGTAAGTAAGTAATCAAAACATAAAATGAATAGGAAATCATGGGTAGGTAAATCTTAGAAAATTCTTGAGTAATTTTGAAAAATAATTAAGTTTGATAGATAAATGAAATTTTGCCTTGTTTATTTTTCTTATTAATATTAATTTTAAAAAAAATAATGCCCTTCCATGTAGCATCGTTAAGACAAGGGTAACTTAAATGTACAAGTTCATCATCATCATCATTATTGCCTTTTTCACCCTGGGTCAGGAGACCACAGACAAACAGTTTCCATCCTTCTCTATCCTGAGCTAACTTTTTAAAAAATATCGTTCCATGTCTTACCACGTCTCTGTAAATCAGCTTCTTTAATTCTTCTCCATGTTCCTCGTGACCTTCCCCTTGATCTTCTGCCCTGAGGGTTCCAGTCCAATACTTTCTTTGTTATAGTAAGTCATTCTTTCTAAGGGTGTGTCCAATCCACCTCCATCGACTTCTTCCTATTTCCTCTCCACTGATTTCTGTGTTCTTTTCCATTCTTCAATTCTTCTTCATTTTTAATTCAATCCATCTATCTTATTCTGAGTAGCTTACGCATGTATCTCTTTTTACAAAAATCTGTACCCTCCTTATACATGCCTGTGATGCATTCCAAGTTTTACATCCATTCAGTAGGATAGACTTCAAGTTTGAGTTGCAATGTACAAGTTACTTCTGTATTATTATTATTATTTATTTTTCTTTGGGGGGGGGGGGGGGGGGGGGGGGGGGGTAATTCATGTCTTTGAGTCATAGACAACTGAAATGCAAAAGTCACTATTTTTGAAAAAGGTCAAACGCACAGTCATAGATAACCACACACACACACACACACACACACATACACACACACACACACACACACACACGCACACACACACAACCAAGTCAGTCATAAAGTCCTATAATAATATAATTAAAATACACAAGATACCTTTTTCACAGTTCTCTCCATGAAAACCCAGTGGACACAGACAGACGTGGGAGTCTGCCGATTTGGCCGAACACAGGCCTCCATGCTGACACACCACTCCGTCACAGACGCCTTCTGAGCATTCACCTGAATTAGGAGGGAAAAAGCATGTTTGTTTGTTTGTTTGTTTTTAAGGGTTTCACGGCGCTTGCAACACATTAAAGTCATATCAGCGCCAGTAAAAAGGAAGAAAATCGGATAGTAAAAAGTACAAGAATAACAAGTAAAGCACCCAAGAAAAGGGAAGACAAAGGGGAATTGGTTCAAATAGGAAACAGATGTAGATTCCAAGAGCATACTATCAAAGTACTTAGTTTGAGATCACCTAAAAGACTCATCCAGAAACAAGCACAGGTCCCCACTAAGAGGAATACACTCAAATGTTTACAAATTATAAATAATAATAATAATAATAATAATAATAATAATAATAATATATATATATATATATATATATATATATATATATATATTATATATATATAACACCAAATTAATACAGTACATAACAGAGAGATGATTTACAAGATTTACGCCTAAAAAGTGAGTGGAGCTGGCACTTATGTTGATAATAATATGTAGGAAAGTGCTAGAAGGCAATATAATAAGACTTTCTCGGCGGCGATTGGGGCTCAAACCCGCGACCTTACTGGTACAACTCTGACTGGTCGGGGAGAGCGTGAATCTACCATATGAGCTATCGTCTGGCACTCTTTCATACACACTTTTTTTTCAAACATTTTCGATGACACACTTTGTGAAGCGCTTTGAGCACGTTTACTGGACATTGATCTATATTTTTTTAAAAATACTTTTACAATGATTTTATTTTACTGATTTTACTCAATAATTTTACTCGTTAACTCACTCAATCCTAGATATTTATTCCACTTTTAAAAATTGGAAAAAAAAATTAAATTTAAAATGAGGATGTGCATAGATCGTTTTATTCAACTACCATTAACCTGTAAAAATTAAGAACATTATCTTTGATATCACGCCTATAATTTGTCTTAGAAAAAAATGTAATAAATAGGCATGGGGTAAAAGTAACCCCGGGTATAGGGAATGAGATTAGCGGAAGAGTAGCGTCCCTTGATTGGACGTCACCTTACAGTTTTGGTTTTGGAGTGTCTCAAGCCGCTTTCACCGGAAGCGAGGACGAGAGACGCATGCGCACAACCAACATGACGTTCTCTCTCTCTAATAACTTTTCCGCCGGTGACGTCACAGACTATGGGTGACGTCCAATCAAGGGACGCTACTCTTCCGCTAATCTCATTCCCTATACTACGGATAATATAGTCGGTGTTAGGGTTGAGTGAGTTAATCTATCTATCTATCTACTACTCACCGACATTCATCCCAAACTCCGACTCCCCCACCAAGCCCTTCTCCCTGAAGTCGTAGGCGTGTCCGTTGATGACCATCTCCTGGACACAGCCCACGAATCGGTACAGCGTGCCGACTCTGCCGGAGACCGACTCCATGTCGCTGTAGCCACCCACGTACAGGTTGAGGCGGAACGTGATGCGGGAATAGTCTCCCTGGAAAATACAGACACAATGAATAAATGAATGAATAAATAAATAAATAAATAAATAAATAAATAAATAAATAAATAAATAAATTGATTAATTCATAAATTAATAAATAGACAGATCGATGGCTCGATAAATAAATAGATAACAAATTGAGCTTTTATATAGCGCAATATTCACTAAATGTGATCAAAGCGCTTTACAAAGGGTCCCTGACCAACAGCAACACGTAACAAGTAGAACGAGACATAACGCCTGTTAGGCGATATTACAATTTTTTCGGACAGAGGCAACGCTGTTAACGGCCAGGTACTCATTTTACACCTGAGTACGATGAGAGAGTAAAGAGCTTTTCCCAAGGACTCAACTAAGCAAAGTGCTGTCCATAATTAAAATGATGATGATGATGATGATGATGATGATGATGATGATGATGATGATGATGATGATGATGATGACGAAATCATCAACGACGACAAAAATAATGATAAAGTGTCACAAACAAAACAACAACAAAAACAAAACTACAGCGATAACACCGATTGCGATTGAATTCTAATCAAATAATATCATAATATAATTCCACTACGAACCACACGTGCAATCTTTCCCATTCCAAGGTGACGCGGCATCATCATCATATCATATTCTTCAACGGCCAATAAATT
Source organism: Berghia stephanieae (assembly GCF_034508935.2). Classification (NCBI taxonomy): domain Eukaryota; kingdom Metazoa; phylum Mollusca; class Gastropoda; order Nudibranchia; family Aeolidiidae; genus Berghia; species Berghia stephanieae. The sequence goes on from NC_088360.1 coordinate 106,619,617, forward strand.
AATATCGATTGATTGGCTACAACAGGCAGGACAGGCCCGTTGTTTTATTGTAGTCTTGTGGACACACACGCGGCGTGGGGTCCGATTCTACAGTCGCATTGCATAGTCCCGTTGTCAAGGAGATTATCGCCATGTTTGTTTTCCGGACGCTGCCATTGACTAAACTGCATGCATCACACGGAAACACACACCAAAAAAAAAAAAACAACATTTCTTTTCCCCTTCCTATCTATTTATAAACGTTTACTTCCAATCGACGTGTGCATATATTCAGGTCTGACATCCGAAGAACCTACTTATATAGTTTAACATTGTTGTAATGAACAATATTTTGAGTCATTAAAACAATTTTTTTTTGAGATTTCGATTACAACATTGAGCCCATAAGGAATTGGGTTATCAAACCTGCAAATAAGAGCACGTAGCCTCCCCTCTTGATCCCAAACCCCCGACGTCTAATTATTTGCAGGTCTGGTAGCCCACAGTGTTGTGAACTTATTATTGTGATGGAAATGCTACCTCCAAGTCAACGAAAAATATATAGGACTCAGATAACTATGCACCGAGCGTGGCTCGAACCCAGAACCCTTCCGATCCGAAAACGAGTGTCATACCACAAGACCACATTATTATTATAGCCGTTGTATATCACGTGACAGAGTGACGAGTCGTGTTGCTGGAAGCGTCGCGTGCACACTAACACCCCAGGACAGTCAAAAACACGCTCCAATTCTGAACGCTTGCATCAATAAAACAATGGCTTTGACTAGCCCTGGGCAAAACGACCTTCAGATATACCAGATATACACCAAGCAAGCATCGTTACGCCGTACAGCCTGGGCCTGTCCATCCCTGGTTATATCATTTAAAAAAAACAAACAACTTGGAGCTTTATATAGCGCAATATCCACTAAATGTGCTCAAAGCGCTTTACAAGGGGACCCTGACCAACAGCAACATATAACATGTAGGACGGGACATGACGCTTCTAAGGCGATGTTACAATTTTTCGGACAAAGACAACGCTGTTAACGGCCAGGTACTCGTTTTACACATGAGTACGGTGAGAGCATGTGAGTAAAGAGCCCTTTCCAAGGACTCTACTATGCGCCGAGCGCGAGGCTCGAACCCAGGACCTTCCGATCCGAAAGCGAGTGCCATACCACAAGACCACATAGCCGCACTCATTTTTCCTGTTACAAAAATGTAAATGTTGCTGCTCGAAGAGGAGAATCCAGCTCTTTTGTATTTCGTAGTACTAAGGCAGGTCTGTAATAATCATAAGTAAAAATATAATAGACCTATCTATAGATAGAATGCGCTTGGCCAAGGAGTTTACAACATTGCCATCCGGAAGTATAACGGACCAACACACAAACTCTGTGTAATCATGAACGTTTATAGTCAGGTTAATACAGTTTAGTGAGAACAACTCACAAACGCGGATGGCAAAAACAATAACAAAGGTCTGAGTGACGTCATCTTCGAACTATCTATCTTTATCAGCCGGCCACTTTTGCTTGTCCGTGTTCCAATTTTGTAACAAATAACAATGTGAAATTGAATGTAAGCTTCAATTTAATATATATATATATATATATATATATATATTATATATATATATATATATATATATACGAAAACAGATCAAATGGACGTTTCGGGTTTCCCCTTTATCGACAAAACAGGATGAATGAAACACTACAGACGAATGAGATACTGTGGTAGTGGCGTTGTTAAGATGAATAAACAAAATATTGATCAATATTTTGTTTATGCATCTTAACAACGCCACTACCACATGATCTCATTCGTCTGCAGTGTTTCATTCATCCTGTTTTGTTGATAAAGGGGAAACCCGAAACGTCCATTTGATCTGTTTTCGTATATCAAATTGAAGCTTACACGGACAAGCAAAAGAGGCCCACTGATATAGATAGAGAGGTCTATTGTATTTTTACTGATGATTTTTACAGACCTGCCGAATACAACGAAAAGTTTCGTAGAAATACGAATTTTTGGCTCCAGCCACAGAGCTGCATTCTCCTCTTTGACTCAATAAATCTTATTGAAAGGGAAAGTTTAGTTCCTCAGAAACTATACTTAGA
>NC_088360.1:106629224-106631724 GCF_034508935.2 Berghia stephanieae
ACTCTCCATTTTCACTCTTTCGTTAGTATTTTGACGATCACCGCCTTCAGGCAGCCCCCTACCGTTTTCTAAACATAGCCATCGAGAGTTTACAAACTGAACTAGTCTGGCGTAACCTGCCAAAATAATTTTTAAAAATTTGGTCAGAAATCTCGTCACTTCTATTTATTTATCAATCAATTAAAATGGCCCTCATCTGTGAGAAGAAAAAAAAACAAAACAAACAAAACTCTCAAACCTGAGACTTCACGTTAAGTCCCCAAATTTAAAGGTTTTTTTTCATAAGATGAGGTCCATATTTTAATCATCGATTGATATTCAATAATATGGAGGAAGAGTTTTCTGACCAAAGATTTAAAAACGTTTGTTTTTTGTTTTTTTTTCTTTCTTTCTTAGTAGACCAATAATCTGGCTAAAACAATATTTTTTTTCTCATCAAGCTACAGTGTTAGTAAAACAGACCCCAATTTGTTTCTGGGGCCTGTTTTCTCCGTCATGCATGCTGCTTTACCTTTTCATCTATTTTTTCTCTTTTCCACTGGAAAAGGCTCTTCTTTACTTACATTCTCTCTCCGTTCTCATGTGTAAAAATGAGTAATATCAAATTAAGAAATGAAGGAACAGGCACCGGTGGTCTCAGATAAGGAACTGAACAAGTGTGTATGAAAGGTGCCAGACAAAGCAAGAAAAGAAAAATACAAGAACCCCCCCCCCCCCCCCCCAAACAAAAAAAAACAAATAAACAAAAAAAAAAACAGTCGCCTCGAGGTAGACTGATATTTTGGGATGTTTTTTTTTTCCTCTATTTTTCTTTCTTGCTTTGTGTGACTGGCTGACAACCTTTCATACACACTTGTACAGATCTTTGTCTTGTAAAATGAGAACCCGGCCATTAACTGCGCTGTCTGTCGGAAATGGTATTAGTTGCTTGCTTTTGTTTTGTTTTGTTTTAAAGAGTTTTACGGCACTTTCAACACATTTAGGTCATATCAGCGCCAGTAAAAAGGAAGAAAATTGAATAGTGAAAACATTCTAAAGGCACAATTAAAAGGACTTGAGGAAAAAGTTAGACAAAGGGGAGTGGTTGAAATAAGGAACAGATGTAGATTCCAAGAGCACACCATCAATGTACATAGTTTGAGATCACCTAAATGTCTCACCCAGACAACAAGATCCTATTAAGAGGAACACACTCAAATGCTTACATTATACATTCAAAATAATAAATATTATACTACAGAAAAGAGAGATGATTTACAAGGGAAAAAATATCATCTCCCAAGACAATAATTATGCATTTGACTGTTTATCCTCCCAGCCAAGAACCACGGCCAAGGCCAGGACAAAACCAAGTGATCACATTCCAAGACAAAGACAGAAAGCAAATTGAAAAACAGATATAAGGGGATAGAAGACACAGTAAGTGCCACCCTGCCCACTATGGAACCCCACCCAGTAGTTGCTTGCTTGCTTGTGACCAGAGCTGAAATGCCTGCTAGCATGGAAAGTTGAAAGTTGAGTGTCCTCTTCTCATTGGCGTGGTTCTTAATAGGCTTGAACAGTAGTGACGTCACTTCCCTCGTAAGGACGCATAGTAACTTAGTAACTGGTTCTAAACCATCGGAACAATGGCTGACGCCCTTATGAAATACTTCTGCGACGAGCATAAAAGTGTATCCAGAGGAGAAAAACATTATAAATCTGATCATGTTTTGACTTTTATACATTCTGATCACATGACACGTGAAAAAGCTCTAGCCAACATGAATAATAAAAAGTACCGATTTTCTTTGTTTAGAACCAAGCTGCTCGTTGCTGGGCGGACGTGACATCAGACTATTGAATCCTATTTAAACCTTATAGGAAGGCTGAATTTAATTCATATCATAATTTCCGTTATCTTTTATCTGGTATTACTACAGACCTAATCGTCTATCCGGATAGAGCAGTAATAAAGATATTATAGAGGTGCGCATACGTGAGTCCTTGGAAAAGGTTCTTTATTCACATTCTCTCTCCGTTCTCAGGTCGTGTAAAATGAGTACCTAATAGCGTTGTCTGTCGTAAAAATAATGTAACACCGCCTAACAGGCGTCATGTCTCTTTTACATGTTAAGTGTTGCTGTTGGGACCCCTTGTAAAGCGCTTTGAACACGTTGAGTGGATATTGCGCTATATAAATGCTCAACCTTTTTTTTTTTTTTTTGTGTAAGACAAAGACCATACTACATACTAATGAAGATTTTGATATTATTAGGAGTTTTGTTGGAAATCTACGACAGTCTGACTCGGTTTTTTTTTTTTTGGGGGGGGGGGGGGGGGGGGGGGGGGGGGGAGGGGGGATGGCTTCAATTGCTTTTAAATGTCATCCTTTAAAAGAAAAACGAGGAGATTTCCCTTGAGAGGCTTTGAGGCAAAATGGGGAGAGTAAATATTTAATGAAGCTTTTAAAGGCTTCGGAGTATTTTCCGCTAAAGTTTTCTTTTTAAATATGGTCGTG
>NC_088360.1:106636724-106639224 GCF_034508935.2 Berghia stephanieae
TACACCCACCTACGGAAACTTCTCCGCGTCCACATAATATAATACGCAAAATCTTTAACAAGAAGCATAAGTAAATTAACCTACATTTGAAATTTGAATGCATCTTAACTGCCGTAGTTTTTATTTGTTTGATTGTTTTTTTTTTTTTTTGTTGTTTTGTTGTTGGTTTTTTTGGGGTTTTTTGGGGTTTTTTTTGTTGTTTTTTTTTTTTTTTTTTGGGGGGGGGGTTATAGCACATATTTCACATTTCATAACTCATCCATTCAAATATCGACTGCGATACTTTTTTTTCTCACAGATGAAGATAATTTTAATCGATCAATATTTGGAGGACGAGTGAAGTCCCAGGTTTGAGAAGTTTGTTCTCCCCCCCCCCTAACTCCACCTAGATGAGGGCCATTTTGATCAATCGATAATAATTTGAAGGACGGGTGTTCTGGTCAAAATTTTAAATACGTCTTTTTGTTGTTGGGTTTGTTTTCCATTCAAAGAAAAGCACTTAATGAATGTTTTTATTTAATTAAGCTTAAATTGAGCTTTTATATAGCGCAATATCCACTAAATGTGCTCAAAGCGCTTTACAAGTGGTCCCTAGCCAACAGCAACACTTAACATGTAGGACGAAGCATGACGCCTGTTAGGCGATATAACAATTTTGTTTTCGGACAGAGACAACGCTGTTTAGGACCAAGTACTCATTTTACACCTGAGTACGGTGAGAGAATGTGAGTAAAGAGCCCTTTTCAAGGACTCAACTGTGCGCCGAGTGAGGCTCAAACCCAAGACCTTCCGATCCGAAAGCGAGTGTCATACAAAGCAGGCCACATAGCCGCACTAATTCTCCTAGCCTGTGTAATAAATCAAAATTGAAAACTGAGAACTCGAAAGCGAATGAAGGAATATATCACTGACCACAATAAGACAGACATTTCCGGTTTCCAGTTTCCATATTACGTCATCGACTGTAGTATGAAGACCGGATGACGTCAAAGAATCATTTAATTATTGTAACCAATCGCGACAAACTAGTAATGATGGAGCAGCGGGCGTGGCTCAACGGTATGGTCTTTGGAACTGAACAAGTGTGTATGAAAGGTGCCAGACAAACCAAGAAAGAAAAATACAAGAAAAAAAACATTCCAAAAAATCAGTCAACCTCTTGCACCTTTCATGCACACTTGTTCAGTTCTTTTTTCTTACACAGGCGCCTGCTCCATTAATTTCTTAATATTTTGCTTCGTACCTGAAAGGTACTGACTGAGTTCGAACACCCCGTGTGCTGTGTGGCCTTGAGCAAGTCGCCTCGTCCTAGCTCAATTTGCGGCGCTTCACTGTGAAGTGGCTGACGTCTGGGTTATTCCAGTCTTCCCTTGGAAGAGACCCGTAAGACAAATTTCCCCTAAAAGAAATCTATTATAGTATGATGGGGCAGCGTGGTTCAACGTTTATGGTCTTTGCTTCGTACCCAAAAGGTACTCAGTTCGATTAATACCCCGTGTGCTGTGTGGCCTTGAGCAAGTCGTCTCGTCCTAGCTCAGTTTGGGGCGCTTCAATGTGAAGTGGCTGACGTCTGGGTTATTCCAGTCCTCCCTTGGAAGAGACCCTTAAGACAAATTTCCCCTAATGGATGAATAAAGGGAATTCTATTTTCTTCTTCTTTCTATTATAGTATGATGGGGCAGCGTGGTTCAACGGTTATGGTCTTGGTTTCGTACCCGAAAAGTACTGAGTTCGAACACCCAGTGTGCTGTGTGGCCTTGAGCAAGTCGCCTCGTCCTAGCTCAATTTGTGGCGCTTCACTGTGAAGTGACTCACGCCTGGGTGATTCCAGTCTTCCCTTGGAAGAGACCCTTAAGGCAAATTTAATTTCCCCTAATGAATGAATAAAGGGAAGGGATTTCTTTATTTTTTTCTTTCTAAAGACAAATGCCCACTATTATGAGATGAATAAAGGCAACTCTATTTTAGTTTATTTATTAATTTATGATATCGGGTTGAGGCAGACGTCACACCCCGGTGAATTATTACGAAATAGAAATTGAAGATCTCATAGTCGTCCAGCTTTATTATCGATTTATTTTATGAAATATAAAGCGCCTAGACCCTGTTGCAAAGATGAAGGGGGGGGGGGGGGCGCTATACAAATGTCATTAAATCTATTATTATTATTCTCATAGCATTCGTCCGACTATTTTGGACCTAAAATTTTGCTTATTATTTTCCGTAATAATCTAGGGGGAAACGGATTGACACGATCAATTTCGCCTGTAATATATCTCTGTCTGTGTGTGGGGTAGTCATCTGTTGTTATTATTCTAGAACCATTGATTTGTTTCTTTTTTATTTTATTATCTTATTTTTGGGGGAAAAAAAAGGGGGGGGGGGGGGGATGTTGGGTTGTTTTTTGTTTTTTTTCAATCACTTTTATTTTTTGCATAGAACGGTCTCGGGGTTTTTATTTGGGTCGTGTCACTAAGGAATTTCCATTTTCATTTGGCGG
>NC_088360.1:106644224-106649224 GCF_034508935.2 Berghia stephanieae
ACAGGACGCCTGCACTGTAAGGCGATATTCATTTTTTTCCCCGACAGAGACAGCGTTGTTAACAGTCAGGTACTCATTATACACTTGAGTTCGGTGAGAGAATGTGAATAAAGAGTCTTTTACAAGAACTGAACAATGCATCGCTCATTATAGGCATTCGAATCCGGTGCGAAGGTGAGACCAAACAGCGGTGAAGGAGAGAAGATAATTTAATATTATATTTGAGCTTTTATGTAGCGCAATATCTACAAAACGTGCTCAAAGCGCTTTACAAAGGATCCTTGACCAAAGCAACACGTAACATATAGGACGAGACATGGCGCCTGTTAGGCGATATTACAATTTTTTTTTATCCGAGAAAGACAGTGCTGTTATCGGCCAGGTACTCATTTTACACCTGAGTACGGTGAGGGAATGTGAGTAAAGAGTCTCAACTATGCACCGAGCGAGGCTCGAACCCAGGACCTTCCGATCAGAAAGCGAGTGTCATACCGCAAGACCACATAGCCGCACACATTGAAAATAAAAGAGTTATGAGAAGGTTGTGGGTTGACTAAGCGGTGGGGGAAAGGTGGAGGGGGGGTTCTTCATCATTTTCTTTTTCTCTTTGTCTTTTCTTTTCCTTTTTCTTCTTTTGTGTCTTTATTTTTATAACCAAAACTGACTGACTGACTTAAGGCCTTTCGCTTCCTAATCATCCTATCGGGACGCCTCGACTGCCTCTCTAATCATCCGTGTCATTTCCTTCCACTGTTCACGGTCTTTTGCTGTGGATGCGGAGGAGGAGGAGAAGGAGGAGGAGGAGGAGGAGGAGGAGGTGGAGGAGAAAGAGGAGGAGGAAGAAGAGGAGGGAGAAGATAGAGGAGGAGAAGGGGGAGGAGAGGAGATGGAAAGTGGGGAAGAGTAGGAGGAGTGGGAGAAAGAGGTGCAGGAGGAGGAAGAGAAGGAGTCGTCAAGAATGGGAATTATAATATTTGCTTGTAGCAAAAACAATCTCAACAATGATGTTTTGAAAGAAAAAAAAATTCTATTAGAAATTTCACGAACGTTTCCTAAGCTTCCAACTGAGAACTCATTCATATTCATGACTTGAAAACAAGGGACGTTATCTTAAACTTGTTTTGGGCATTTCACCATAAAAATAACAAACAAACAATTTTTTTAAAAACCACGTCTTTTTGAGAAATATGTTTGTTGTATTATTGGTTTACCAGGGTCGCTGATTCAGGGGGAGGAGAGAGAGAGAGAGAGAGAGAGAGAGAGAGAGAGAGAGAGAGAGAGGGGGGGGGGGATTTACGATCTTTTAACGGAGACGCGTTGACCAACCCCTTTCTGAACACGACTGGATAATGTGTAAACAGTCATCATCTACTTACTTTTAAATAAAGGACATTAAAGTTCTGCCGTGCGAACTTCGAAGAAGAATAAACAAAACGGGGGGTATCTAAAATTTTGGTCAGGCGGAAGTCGTCCCAAGGTGAGGGTCATTTTAATCGATCCATGTTTAGAAGTTGGGGTCTTCTCCGAAAAAATTTTAATAGTTTATTTGTTTAATATGTTTGTATTCTTCTTGCTTTTTTTTCTTTTTAAAGAAATTGTTGTTTTTTTTTGTTTTTTTTTTCTTTGGGGGGGGGGGGGGGGGGTCGTTAGTCTGTTATTTGGGGGGGGGGGGGGTATGTAATTTTTTTATTTCAGAGCATGGCAGTGTTCAAGACTGAATAAGAGGTCACCTCTTACCTTCGATGTGCTTTCCACTTGGTGGTCATCGTTGAGCTGTACCGACCCCTGGTTGTCCACACGCCTGACGACCACCCTGTTCCACTTGGCCAGGGTTACCTGGTTGGGAGTCTTCAAGACGGCAGGGCCGGTGCCACAATCAAACCTGCAATGACGAGCCCAATGAATATATATATCCTTTTTTTTTTAAAATATAGCATTGTGGAGAACATTGTGCTTATTTGAGTCAATAAAAAAATTGATACGGCGCACAACTCTACTGAAAGATTTGAAAAATAGAAATGTATTTTTTAACAGATAGATAAACAGATAACTTGATTTCCTTTTATAATTTAAAGTCAGTTTGAAAGTTCGTTAAGTCAAACAGATATCATAAAAAATTTACCGAAGACACTAACTCATGGCCACACCCTCAACTTTATCTGTCCAGTAGAGTCCTTACTTCAGTTGTGTTGATTTAGCGGTGATCAGTGTTGTTATGTAGTAAGTAGTAGTGTGTTCTCATTGCGTGTATGTTTATGTGTGTGTGTGTGTGTGTGTGTGGTGTATATTTGTGTGTGTATGTGTGTTTTGGAATGTGGTTGCGTGGAAGAAAAAAATAAGGGGGGGGGGGGGGGGGGGGGGGGGGGGGGGGGGGGTGTCCATCAAGTAGAGAAATTCCTGAGCAAGGGGGGGGGGGTGTTTGCTAGGAACTGTCAGATTGGCATTTTCAGCAAATCGTGGCATTCATAGTGATATAATTCACTTGATCACATGACGGTATTCGGATTTACAGAAATTTTAAACAAGTTTCACCGATTAACAACATCAACTAATATTACTGCTGATATTACTGTCGTTTTTATGCCATCGATGTGATAATTATTGCCCTGGAAAATATTTAGTTAAACGTTGTCGGCAAACTGTCAATTGGATCTGTCTAGCTTCTAGCCAGAACAAACCAAAAGTAGACAGATTCGGGGACATGATATTTTTCGCGTCCGCTTCAGATTTTCATTTGACCTCACATAAGTTAAGTAAAAGGGGAGACATTCCGAAAGCTTCTACATCCCCAGTATTCATTCAATTTGTATTTTCACCATGGATCTTTTGTCAGGCGTTTATTTATTCAATTTGTCATCATATAAAAGCGTTTTAAAAACTCTAGAACAAACCTTGATAGATTTGTGAAAGTTTAAAATGTCCTAATTTGACCATTGTTTTGATTCTCGGCCGCCATTTTAATTTGTGAAGTATTGAAGGTAGTGCAAAGCACTCCCAAGTAAAGCGTGGAAAAGACTTGCGACTTATTGATATTGATATCTACTGATGATAAACTAAAATCATGCCGAATAAAGCATGGCACCGACGACAAGCACATCGATTAAAATGTGCATCTAATCGTAATCAAGCTAATCAAGAAAATGATTCTGGCAATATCGAATGAAAATAATTCTTTCCCCGCGAAATTGCGGCCTTTTTACTGGTATATATATATATATATATATATATATATATAAAATATATATTATATATATATATATATATATTATATATATATATATATATATATATATATATATATATATATATATATATATATATATTATATATATATATATATCATTAAACTTCCTTAATCCCGATTTAGGCATGGGGCGCATAATGCAAAATGTATACACAAGGCCATCCATATCTGTCATAAGCCTGGCCAAAGACACTGATTTCAATGGACATGTCATGTCAAAAGGTAGTTTTCGTAACATTCGCCACAAAATTGCAAAACCAAAACATTTTGAAAAACTAAGGACAGAAATCGTTCTTATCATCTTCTCTGGGTTAAATTATGAAAAGTATAACCCAAAAACTGACGACCAGCACAACAATAAAAGAATAGTAGAAAAAGGTTATAAAATTATTTTTTTTAAAGTGTGGAAAAAAACTTGATTGACACTTATAAAAGCTATAAGTAATTACTATAACTTTGATGCAAGATGGTCATATTTCTTTTTCTCGCGGGGGGGGGGGGGGAGTATTTTTCATAAGTTAACCCAGAAATTCTAATGAAAACGGTTTTTATCAATTGCTAGTCAAAATAATTCCGATTTGATGAATGTAGCGAAAACGAAAACGATCTTTTGGCATAGCCTTCTACTTCTATAATCACAATTCTGTGATATATTCAATTGAGCTTTTGAGCTTTTTCTATATAGCGCAATATCCACTAAACGTGCTCAAAGTGCTTTACAAGGGGTCCCTTGCCAACAGCAACACTTAACATGTAGCACGAGAAATGACGCCTGTTGGGCAATTTTAAACTATTTTCGGACAGAGACAACGCTGTAAATGGCCAGGTACTCATTTTACACCGGAGTACGGTGAGAGAATGTGAGTAAAGAGCCTTTTTCCAAGGACTCAACTATGCACCGCCGAGCGAGGCTCGAAACCAGGACCCTACGACCCGAAAGCGGGTGCCATACCACTAGACCACATAGCCACAATTAGTAAAGAAAGAAATGAAGAGTGGTTTGCCAAAACTCCCTAACTCCGTTTTTCCCATTTTGAGATATTGAGGATTATTTCCCCTTAAATTTCTCATTCAGCCTATTATTTTATCATATTTAAACTTCAAAATCACATAAATCTAAGGGGAATTCGTGTGTCAAATGATGCTTAAAATAAAATTTCCGTTTCAATTTATCTCATGGAGGAAAAAATCTCAAAAAGTAGAAAACTCGGCTTAACGAGTTTCTGAAAAGCAGCCTTCAAATATATATATATTCTATATATATATATATATATATATATATATATATATATATATATATTATATATATATATATATATATATATATATATAATGTGTGTGTGTGTGTGTGTGTGTATATATATATATATATAATAATAATCAAAATAATTTACGCCCTTTCGCAACGACACCATTAGGTCCCGTAGCCTAGGCATTCCATGAGGGAATATAGATAACCCATCAAACAAGATGTCTGATGTCAACAGGAATCATCCATGTTGTACAAAGTGAGCAAACCGGGGGTTAATAAAACAATAACTTGCCCAAGGAGAGAACAAAAAACAAAACAAACGAAAGTGCCTGAAACAGGTCAGGCTTGAATCCATCCGAGAACCTTCCGGGTCGCTCACAATGCAACGCCTTGACCTCGATGTTATAAAAACGAACTTTTATATAGCGCGATATCCACTTAATGTGCTCAAAGCGCTTTACAAGTGAGGCTCGAACTCAGGACCTTCCGATCCGAAAGCGAGTG
>NC_088360.1:106654224-106661724 GCF_034508935.2 Berghia stephanieae
AATGTTATATCATAAAAGGCGGGGTTTAACATCAATATGTAGGAATTGACGTTTCAGGTTTGATTATGATTTGGTCTTACTCTTAGGGGTTGGATTATAGACTGACAGGGAACTGTCAAAACTGCAAGGGGGCGTGGAAACAATGGAACTGTGGGTAAAATTTTGATAGGGATAAAAGAGGATGTTTCGAGGAAAACGGGATTATTCTACCTTTTGATTCTGCATTCAACTTGACCATGAGCTGCACACATTAAACCTTTTGTGCTCACCAGCATTTATTTGCTTTTACGGACTTAGAAATATTCCACGTATATTGAAAATGGTTACTTAGGCAAACGACTTAACATTTGGATTCATTTTACGGATTTGGAATTTATGAAACTGATTGAATTATGACTATGCTATTTGATTTGGATTTGGAATTAATCATGATTTGGATTTTGAATTTATCACAAACAAATAAAGCTGTAAGAAGTGAAACTTGGAATCTGGACTTTTATTTGAATGTCTTGATGTTGTACATTCAGTTATCATCATCGGCCCTTGAACTCTTTAGTCATTATTAACATCTACAAAACAACGCAAAGGATAATACTACCATCTATTAAAAAACCACTATACGATCATAAGCCATTACATATGTGTGCAACTACGCCACATTATGTATGTTATTTGGTGTCGTGACTCAGGATTCTTATATATGTTATTTGGTGGCGTGATACCAGGATGTAAAGATGTTATTATTCCGAACCATGGATACACAAGAAATGTATATTGTTGCAGTGTTAACATCTATTGAAGTTTTTGTGAGACTCGAATTTTGAAGTGAAAAATTGTGAACAAATAGGAAAATAGTTTTATTTGGGAAAGAAAATGAATATCAATTTTGAAGGTGAAGTAGTGGAATTATTTTGCATTGAAATATGAAAAAAAAAATATTGAAATTATAGATGATTCCTAAAATTCTGACAAAAGACGATATTTAAAAAAATAAATAAATATACTAAATAATATTTAAATTAAGAGTCACAGATAGAAAAGGAAATTTTAAAAATATAGATATATAGGGCAATATATTATATTCAAAAAGTGAAAACAATATATTATAGAACGGCAAAATAATAATAATAATAATAATAATAATAATAATAATAATAATAATAATAATAATAATAATAATAATAATAATAATAATAATAATAATAATAATAATGCATTGATGCTATACGTATTTTATTTAATTAAAAAGAAGAGAGGGAGAGATGAAAATAAAATTGCAGAATTTAAATGAATATTTTAGTGCGTTTTATTTTCAAAATAAATGAAAATGCGTTTACTTACAAGCAAGCGTTTCGGAATAAATCTTCGAATATTAATTTGTACCGTTAATGGCAATGTTTTGTTAATATCAGTAACAAAGATGTGTCGATTTTTATTTCAATTTTTGTATGTTACTGTTGGAATTACATAAACAGTTGGTCCATTATTTAATGTTGTTACGTTATATTTTCTGTCAAAATGACTCAAGAAGACGATGGCAATAAAAACACGTAAATTATAAGTTTTGATAATTGAAAAATGTCTTATGGTATTTATTGTCATATTACAACATCATTGATTATATTTTTCTCCGTCGTTAGGGATGAATTGGTAGGTTGATATTGACTCTTTGAGATTCATGGGTTCATGACAAAGAGCAAAGTTTTATATCTGTTTGTTTTCTTGGTAATAAATGTGTGGTTAACGCAGCCAAGTAATCGACAACAGAGCTAATTATATATTTGTAATGAGACATGGCGTTATTATAGATTACATAAGACATTTTGATTTATCACCGAAAATTAAGTTGAAATGATTTATGCGGAATATGAGTCAATCGTTGTTGTTTTGTTTTGTTTTGAAACGCGTTTCATCGTGATTTTTAAAAGGAGATATATTCTCATAATAACGGAATAACGACTTTTGGTTTAAAGTCGGAGAATTAAAAGCAGATAATACAAATAAAATGACGGAGTATTAATTATTATGAAAGACTGGTGTCTTTTAATTGGAGTTAAAATGTTATTACGGAAGAATAACAAAATATTGAAAATGCATTATCATGTCATGTGAGCTGATAATATTTGTGACACAAGTGGTTAACTTGTTAAGAATCAGCGAATTATAAGTAACCCATATGGTAAAATGCTGTAAATGCATAGTGGGTAAATAAGCGCAGTGATGTAAGACGCGGTAATTAAAGTGCACACGGTTTAAATTACGAGACGCAGGAATGAGGCGTTCGGGAATATGTTATTTTGCGTTTGATTAAAGCGCATGGTTTAACATTATGAAAGAATACAGAATGCGGATAATTTTTATAAATATGAGGCGCGTGGTTAAAGCGCACACATTTATCAATGCTATATTAAGAGGCGCGAGATCACATCGCAATGAGTTATATGAATATTATTATAAGCCGAGGGCAAAGGTGTGAGACATTGAATTTTTATTGACCAGAGTGTATATTGTTTCTGCGAATATTTTGATTATCATATTTTTCTCCTATCAATTTGCTGTTGTAATTGTAATCAATATTTACTGCGTGGTTTGAATTTAACATTTATATCATAAAATTCGTAACTGAGTTGAAGAAGAAGTTATGTTCAATTGTCAAATCTTAAGTGTGTAATCATTCGGCAATCAGTTGAAATGGTAGGAAGTGCTACGATAACATAAACAAAATCATATTTCATTAAATTAGGGATTTTCTAAGGGGAATAATTCGAGTTAATCAAAGGCAGAAGTAGTGTTTGCACTAAAACATGATACAGTCATCACGAAAGAGGACACTTGCAACCATCAGTCATAACGGGAACGCTGATGACAACGACAGAGCCAACTCAAACACAGCCACAACAGAGGTCGGGAAATGTCCTAATCCCTTTGGTCTATCCACGAATACATTAAAATGGAGTAACAATCTCGACTACGCCATTGATACGTCCAGAATCAACACAATCTACAGACTACAAATACACAGCAACCTCAATTACATCGTACCTTTCAACTTATACAAACTTGACAGAATTCATAAAATAATATCTGTATCAACACAGATTTCTTCCATGAACCTTTTTATATTTACATTCTTTATTGAACAATTGGATTACTTGTATTTACTTCTACGACAACAATACCCAACGATGTACGATGTCAATAATTACATAAACGTTCAAGATACGATTGTTTTTACAAAAATGATGTCCAATTGTGAACAATACTACTTCCTTCATATGCAGTGGTGAGCATATTCAAATTTAAACTTATATCAATATACAAGTGTGCAGCACCCATATCTACAACTTATAAACATTGAATATTATAATAAAGCCTGTCTTAGTATCATTGTAAAAGATAAAGGCTATATATATAAGACAATGCAGGAAAAAGTATCGCAAAACGCCACATGAGCGATTTCCTTGGATTCATTATCTTATGATATTCAACCACCTGCGTTCAAATAACGAAAATATAGTTGACCTTACGGACCCTACTACTTACTCTACAGATTACATCATCTACCTTTTCCTTTTACCGCCCAATTTATTCTCTCTGGTCGCGTAGTGTAGCAATCAGTCTCCTTCAGAGAAGGATTACAGGAGCACGACGTGAACTTCTCGAAAACAGGCGCTTCTTTGTTGAAATGGATGGCCGGAAGAGCAGGTGGCGCACCCAGAAGAATGGTCTTCCCCAAGGATCAGTGCTAGCTCCAACACTTTTCAACATATATACAAATGATCAGCCTGAGTTCCCAAATATCCGCCGATTCATATATGCTGATGACCTATGCCTCGCAACACAGGGTGTGTCCTTCCAACCAATCGAGAGCAGACTGACAAATGCCCTAGACACCCTTACAAAGTACTACACTAAAAACTCGCTGAACGCCAACCCAGGGAAAACACAAGTGTGTGCATTTCACCTCAACAACCACCAAGCCCACAAAAAACTTAACATCAAGTGGAATGGCCAGACATTAGAGTACAACTACCACCCAGTGTACCTCGGAGTGACGCTTGATCGGACTCTGTCCTTCAGAGAACACGTGAGGAAGACCAAGGCAAAAGTGTCCACGCGTAATGCCCTCCTTGGAAAGCTGGCAAACATGAACTGGGGAACTGACCCTAAAACTCTAAGGACCACAGCATTGGCCCTCAGCTACTCAACTGCGGAGTACTGCTCAGCTGTATGGGCCCGATCATGCCATGCCTCCAAGCTAGACCCCGAGCTCAACAACGCCTGCCGGATCATAACGGGCCAGCTGAGAGCAACACCATTACCACTGGTCTACCGTGCAGCAGGAATAGCCCACCACACATCCGGAGGGAAGCTCATGCCCAAATACAAAAATACAAACAGGAAATGGACCAGAGACACCCCCTTCATGACCACAATTGCCCCAAAAGCAGGCTCAAATCAAGAAAAAGCTTCCTCACAGTAGAGAGCCTTCACCAGACCACTCAGCATTCTTCCGCCTGGACAAATGGGTAGAATGGGACAAGACAGCAAACGATGCCCTCCAGCCCCCAACAGAAAAGCTCCCAGCAGGCACAGACCTCAAGAGAAAAGAATGGGTGGCGCTGAACAGAGCTAGAGCAAAGGTGGGAAACACCGCCACCAACCTCTTTAAATGGAAAATCTCACCGGGCACTGAATGCCCATGCGGTCACCCCAGACAGACCATGGACCACATCCTGTCCGAATGCTCGCTGGGACCTCACTGCACCAATGCTGACCTGAGGGAATGCAACCAGACTGCCCGGGACTGGCTGACTCACTGGCGCGACAAGATATGATGATGATCATCTACCTGGTGTGTACTCACATGCCACCTCATCAAAACTCGATCAACAAACACAGACAATTACAACACACGACCTCTGTCGACTACTACACAAGAACTCTTTGTCAACACATGGCTGAGTTCACAACTTTCTTTTGACTTGCTGGATAAGTCAAACTTCTCGCACACAGTTAATCTTGAATTTTTACAATTTCATCTACAATGAGACTCAACGTATACACAAGACAACCACAAATATCTACGAGGAGAATCGACCCAGATGCCGGAGATGAATGGATTACAGCGACGTCACAAGACCAAGAAACAACCCAACAGGTTAAGCATACGTTTGCTACCTGTAGAGTCTTTTTTCGTCCCAATTCAAAAGACTCGAACAAATACAACACACACAACAATGCAACACGTAGACTAGATACAATCACCTCAACTCTTATAGTTGATATATTTTTTTCATTACATGAAAACTCATTCTAAATGGAGACAATGACTTAATTAACAATTACTGACAATTTTTACAGGATGACCATTCTCAAAACGAACGGATTACTGAGAAATGTGACCTCTGATGGATGACCACAAAGAACAATTTGACATCAATGTAGTTGTAGACTACACCTTGATGACTTAAAAGCTTAAAAATTGAAACATCAACAATGAATAATGAATGACAATAACTTCAACTTGAATTTTAAAATGATGATAATGCTATTATTATGATTTATTCTAAAATATTTTTATTACTAATTGAAATGTAATCCTTCGTATATGGATCTAGATGTCTATAAAATATTATTTGTACCACATATTATAAGTTGGAAATAATGTAATAATGTTGTTTAAATGGAATCATACAATATAAGGGAATATACAAGGTACTGGTTTTGATATGTCAGGAAATGAGTAGACATACATGGAAGCTGAGATTATCACCCATGTCGTATAGAGTTGAATTTGAGATTGAATAAGACAACGTGAGTATATCACAGATGGAAACTGAACGATCCTTTTTCACGCAATAATATTTATGTGTGATGGGAGATGACGAGAATTAAACACTTTTATTGCTATGAAGGTGAAATTTAAGGTGAAAAAATAATTTTTCTTTGAACTTTTAATTAATTGATATCTTACTGTCGATGTTGTAATACCTTAAAAGTATAATTGATAAATATATAAATGTTTTAATCAATTTTGGTGTTGGTAAATTTAAATTTTAATCACTTTTAAATGATAGATACCTTACTGTTGATGTTGTAATTTGAGAGAAAAAAAAAAGAATCTATAATCGATATATATCTATTTAGATGTTGTAATCAAATTTGATGTTTGTGAATTTAATACTTTAAAACCTATAATCAATATATATATATATGAATGTTGTAATCAACTTTGGTGTTTTAGAATTTAAAATTTAAAGTTTTAAAATATTTAACTGGTATAAGTATTTATCATTTTTTTAAAATAGACTATTTCTTACATTTGTTTATTACATTTTAATTCGACATTACATATATATTTAATCTCTTACTGTTTTTTTTTTTAATTGAAATTGTTTTAAGTCAATTTAAATTCTAAGAAAGGGGCGTATGTAAGAGAGTAAGCCTATGCAAAAGGTTATCTAAGACATTTGGTGCAAACTGTCAATTATATATCAGCAAATGGGTTTAGTGAGTACATTATGCAGGCATATCAGTTAAACTTGGTCCATGCATGATAGGTTTGGGCAGTTTTTATGTCAAAGTTACTGGACAGGTTATCATGTTGAGTACTATTTAATCAATCATTCTTAAATTGGTTTAGGGGTGTTGAAACAGGTGAAAGGGGCATTTATCAAAATAATGTTATATCATAAAAGGCGGGGTTTAACATCAATATGTAGGAATTGACGTTTCAGGTTTGATTATGATTTGGTCTTAGTCTTAGGGGTTGGATTATAGACTGACAGGGAACTGTCAAAACTGCAAGGGGGCGTGGAAACAATGGAACTGTGGGTAAAATTTTGATAGGGATAAAAGAGGATGTTTCGAGGAAAACGGGATTATTCTACCTTTTGATTCTGCATTCAACTTGACCATGAGCTGCACACATTAAACCTTTTGTGCTCACCATCATTTATTTGCTTTTACGGACTTAGAAATATTCCACGTATATTGAAAATGGTTACTTAGGCAAACGACTTAACATTTGGATTCATTTTACGGATTTGGAATTTATGAAACTGATTGAATTATGACTATGCTATTTGATTTGGATTTGGAATTAATCATGATTTGGATTTTGAATTTATCACAAACAAATAAAGCTGTAAGAAGTGAAACTTGGAATCTGGACTTTTATTTGAATGTCTTGATGTTGTACATTCAGTTATCATCATCGGCCCTTGAACTCTTTAGTCATTATTAACATCTACAAAACAACGCAAAGGATAATACTACCATCTATTAAAAAACCACTATACGATCATAAGCCATTACATATGTGTGCAACTACGCCACACTATCCGTTAATATTCCAGAGCTGCCAACTGTAAATCACAAACATTCGTAGTTCCCAAGGAATAAACAGACAAACAGTTTCCATCTCACAGACAAACAGTTTCCATCCATCCCACAGACAGTTTCCATCCTTCTCTATCCTGAACTAACTTTTTTTTT
>NC_088360.1:106666724-106676724 GCF_034508935.2 Berghia stephanieae
CGTCAGAGTTCGTGTCTAAAAGGTGATCATACCTATCTGATTTAGTGTCGTGATACGACTTGATACATCAATTACCGCCATAGACTCCATCATCATCATCATCATCACCATCCTACTCCTCCTCCTCCTCCTCCTCCTCATCATCATCATCATCATCATCATCATCATCATCATCATCATTTCAACCAGTATAATATTATAATGGCATTGTATTAATATAAACATTCCTTAGCCATAGAATCATTACCAGAGCGGACAATCACACTCAAACAACGACAACGCTTTTAGTACTGTCACGTCAGTCAATCTAAAATAAAGGTCATGATACATATCTGATTTATGGTGTGATTTGATTTAGTGTCGTGATACGACATTATACATCACCATCACCATTATCATCATCACCATCATCATCATCATCATCATCATCATCATCATCATCATCATCATCATCATCATCATCATCATCATCATCATCACCATCATCATCATCATCATCATCATCATCATCATCACCATCATCATCATCATCATCAACCTCACCATCATCACCATCATCATCATCCTCCCCATCATCATCATCATCATCATCATCATCATCATCATCATCATCATCATCATCATCATCATCATCATTATTATCATCATCAATCTCATCAGCATCACCATAATTATCATCATCATCCTCATCATCACCATCCTCCTCCTCATCATCATCAACTTCATCACCATCATCATCAATTCAACCAGTGTAATATACAATGGTATTGTATTAATAGAATCATTACTTGTCCCTAGTATCATTACCAGAGCGGACAATCACACTAGACGTCAACTCGTCATCAGGCTTTTAGTACTGTCACGTTAGTCAATTTCTAAAGGTCAGTATACCTATCTGATTTATTGTCGTGATACAACTTGATGCATCATAATCGCCATAGACTCCATCATCATTACCATCACCATCCTCACCATCATCATCATCATCATCATCATCATCATCATCATCATCATCATCATCATCATCGTCCTCACCATCATCATCATCGTCATCATCACCATCATCATCATCATCACCACCATCATCCTCACCATCATCATCATCATCATCATCACCATCATCATCATCATTATCATCATCAATCTCATCAGCATCACCATAATTATCATCATCATCCTCATCATCACCATCCTCCTCATCATCATCATCAACTTCATTACCATCATCATCAATTCAACCAGTGTAATATACAATGGTATTGTATTAATAGAATCATTACTTGTCCCTAGTATCATTACCAGAGCGGACAATCACACTAGACGTCAACTCGTCATCAGGCTTTTAGTACTGTCACGTTAGTCAATTTCTAAAGGTCAGTATACCTATCTGATTTATTGTCGTGATACAACGTGATGCATCATAATCGCCATAGACTCCATCATCATCACCATCCTCACCATCATCATGATCATCATCATCATCATCATCAACATCCTCACCTTCATCATCATCACCATCATCATCATCATCATCATCATCATCATCATCATCATCATCATCATCACCATTACCACCACCACCACCACCACCACCATTAATACCATTGCAACCAATAATATATAATGAGATTGTAACACCCTTAACAATTCGCAGATCCTAATTACATCATACACTTCCATCTCTCGTCAAATCGCACATTCCATTACTAATAATATACTAAACACTTCCCTCGTAATGACGCATAGTAACTTAGTAACTGGTTCTAAACTATGGGATCAATGGCGGATATCCTTATGAAATACTTCTCCGACGATCATAAAAATGTATCCAGAGGAGAAAAACATTATAAATCTGATCATGCTTTGACTGTTATACATTCTGATCACATGACATGTGAAAAAGTGAAGAATACAAAAAAAAAATACCGATTTTCTTTGCTTGAACAAAGCAGCTCGATGCTGGGCGGACGTGACGTCAGACTATAGATAGTTCGAAGATGACGTCACTCAGGTCTTTGTTATTGTTTTTTTGCCATCCGTGTTTATGAGTAATGCTCATTGAACTGTATTAACCTGACTATAAACGTTCATGGATACACACAGTTTTGTGTGTTGGTCCGTTATACTTCCGGATGGCAATGTTATGAGCTTCTTAGCCAAACGCATACTATCTATTGAATCCTATTTTAACACCGATGATTGAAAAAAAATATGCATCATGTCGTCAGGTTTTGCGATGCAATTCCGTTATCGGTGCGTCAAAATATTCTTAGAAATACACACTAACTGGGCCTGATCTATTTGTGTGTTTGACATGTACTAAGGGTATCTCAGGCCTTTTCATACAGGAAATAAATAGTCAAGGGGACGAAACGGGGTAAATGGCAGGAAATAATCTGATTGGTTAATGCTTAGTAACGGGCGAACAATCAACTATAGCAAGCAAGTAAAACACGACAATAACAGGAAATAAGCGTTGACTAGTTTTTACCACTCATTTGGAAAGAAAAAGACAAATAAACCAGAAATATCTCACCTCTGACCTTATAATAATAATATTATGTCGTATTTCCTAATAAATTACAGATAATCGTGAAGCAAAAAGCACGATGATTTCAAATCCGAATCGATGAAGATTTGCCATTATCTCAATGGCAGCAGTAACGACTACCTTGTAGTATCAGAACATTATGCATAGTATGCGTTTGGCTAAGAAGCTCACAACATTGCCATCCGGAAGTATCACGGACCAACACACAAAAATGTGTGTAACCTTGAACGTTTATAGTCTGGTTAATACAGTTTGGTGAGAATTACTCATAAACGCGGATGGCAAAAAAAAAAAAACAATAACAAAGACCTGAGTGACGTCGATTTCGAACTATCTATACATAGTTCAACAATGAAACAGAACTCTCTCCATACCCATCATAATCTGGATTGCTAATAGGATTCAGTAGTCTGATGTCACGCCGCCAAGCAACGGCGGCCATCTTGGTTCTAAACAAAGAAAATCTTTACTTTTTATTCTTCATGCTGGCTAGAACGTTTCATTCCCTTTTCATATGCCTTTTGATCAGAATGTGTAAAAGTCAAAACATGATCAAATTTATGTGTTATTTTTTCCTCTGGTTACGCTTTTTATGCTCGCCGGAGAAATATTTCATACGGGCGTCCGCCATTATTCCGATAGTTTAGAGCCAGTGTTGCTAAGTTACCATGCGTCATTAGGAAGGAAGTGACTGTACGACTATTGAATCCTATTAAATTTCATACCTACCCAACACACCAACCCAACCCCCCCCCCCCCCCCCCCCATACACACAGGCACATACACACACAATCACTTTTGAATTCAAACTCAAACACAATAAACACGTGGTAAACATAATTTGGGAGGTTACGATAGCTCAGTTGGTAGAGCACTCGCTTCACACTCAAAGGGAACGGGATCGATCCCGCTGAAGTCCAATTTTTTTTAAATTTTCGGACCCCCCCCCCCCCCCCCCATACACTTTCAATTATCATTGATTGGGTAACTTGGTCTGTTATACCTGGCAGAAAGCACTTGGCGATATACTTCCGTGCTATCCAAAAGATATCACACAATGGACTTCAACAGTCGTAACGTCACTTCCCTCGTAATGACGCATAGTAACTTAGTAACTGGTTCTGAACTATCGGGACAGTGGCGGACGCCTGCACACTATCTATAAAATCTCACAGCTTTTTTTTTTTTTTTTTTTTTTTTTTTGGGGGGGGGGGGGGGGGGGGGGGGTTAGTCATCTCTTTCAAAGCATGCGGTTGATACTCACGAGAACAGGTCATTCCGTCCTTGTTGATGGTGTAGCCGTCCCGACACCGGCAGAAGAACCCTCCCCGCTGCATGTCCACACAGAGCTGTTGGCAAGGGTTGGGCTGGGCCGTGTCACACGTCACTGAAAAGGGAGAAGAAGGAAGGAGGAATATCGTCAAGTTTTGGCACGATACAACGCAGACAATAGGATATATTATATATCACGCTATTGATCCTATAACGGCCAGAGAATGTTTTTGATTTTTTTTTTTTTTTTTTTTTTTGCGGTTAAGTGGTCTTGTGGTATGTTTTTTTTTTTTTTTTTACAAAGCGCAATATCCACTTAATGTGCTCAAAGCGCTTTACAAGGGGTCCCTGGCCAATAACAACATTTAACATGAAGGACGGGACATGACGCCTGTTAGGCGATATTACATTTTTTTTTTCGGACAAAGACAACGGTGTTAAGAGCCAGGTACTCATTTTACACCTTAGTACGGTGAGAGAACTTGAGTAAAGAGTCTTTTCCAAGGACTCAACTATGCGCCGAGCGAGGCTCAAACCGAGGACCTTCCGATCCGCAAGCGAGTGTCATACAGCCGCACTTACTACTTTCATTTTGCCCAGATATCTTGACTGTATATAACATATATCACCTATCATCTTAAAATGGTATTATGTATATGTCTATATTAGAGTGCGGCTATATTACATGGTGTAGTGTTATGACACTCGCTTTCGTATCGGGAGGTCCTGGGTTCGAGCCTCGCACGGCGCATAGTTTAGTCCTTGGAAAAGCAAGACTCTTTACTCACATTCTCTCCCCGTAGGTGAAAAATCATTGCCTGGCTGGTAACAGCGTTATCTCTGTCGAAAAATAAAATTATAATATCGCCTAACAGGCTTCATTTCTTGTTCTATGACTTAACGTTAACAGCATTGTCTCTGTCGAACAAAAAATTATAATATCGCCCAACAGGCGTCATGTCTTGTTTATATGTTACGTGTTGCTGTTGGTCAGGGACCCTTCGTAAAGCGCTTTGAGCACGTTTAGTCGATATTGCGCTATATAAAAAAAACTCAAGCTTTAACCCACAATCTCCCTCATTATTTTTTTCTGCTCTGTCGTATCGTACACTCGAAAAACACGTATTTAAATTAAATTTTTTGGCTAGTAAACGTGCCTTTTCAAATATCAATCGATTAAAAATGACCCTCATCTTGTCAAAACCGTTCAAACCTGGGACTTCCGTGAAGAGGTGATAATAATAAGACTTCCGTGAGAGATTTGCGAAGAGGCAGGCAGCGTGGCTCAAGCGACACGGTCTTTGCGTCGTACCCGAAACGTACCAATTGATCATCCGCCGCTGTTGCGCTGTGTGCCCGTGAGTAATAAGTCACCTCGCCCTAGCTCAATTTGCGGCGCTGCACTGAGGGCGGCTGACGCCTGGGTTATTCCATTTTTCCCTTGGAATAGACCCTAGAGAGACATTTCCCCTATGGGATGAATAAAGAGAATGTTTCTTCTTTTAAACGGAAAAGTGAGTGGAGCAGGCACTTATGTTGGCAACAACAAGATATGAAGTGAGTAGAAAAGTGCCAGAAGACAATAGAGAATAAAAATTTTTCGCGGCGGTGGTGGGGTTTGAACCTGCGACCTTATTGGTACGACAACTCCGCCTGGCAGGTGAGAGCGTGGCTCTACCGTGTGAGCTATCCACGAACACAAAAATATTCGTTTCAAACCCAAGTCATTTCTAGATCCCTCTCTCACCCACTTCTGGGACCGCCGATTCGTTCGCCCACCACCATCGCGAAGTATTTTGACCAGCAGTTAAGCTTAACAGCCAATATTCTCAACACAAACATATAACATAGAAACGATTGAGACATTGAGTATGCTCCGGTGTATGGGGTGAATTTAAATTCAGAAAAGTGAGTGGAGCAGGCACTTATGTTGGCAACAACAAGATATGAAGTGAGTAGAAAAGTGCCAGAAGACAATAGAGAAAAAAAAATTTTCGCGGCGGTGGTGGGGTTTGAACCTGCGACCTTATTGGTACGACAACTCCGCCTGGCAGGTGAGAGCGTGGCTCTACCGTGTGAGCTATCCACGAACACAAAAATATTCGTTTCAAACCCAAGTCATTTCTAGATCCCTCTCTCACCCACTTCTGGGACCGCCGATTCGTTCGCCCACCACCATCGCAAAGTATTTTGACCAGCAGTTAAGCTTAACAGCCAATATTCTCAACACAAACATATAACATAGAAACGATTGAGACATTGAGTATGCTCCGGTGTATGGGGTGAATTTTTAATTCAGAAAAGTGAGTGGAGCAGGCACTTATGTTGGCAACAACAAGATATGAAGTGAGTAGAAAAGTGCCAGAAGACAATAGAGAATAAAAATTTTTCGCGGCGGTGGTGGGGTTTGAACCTGCGACCTTATTGGTACGACAACTCCGCCTGGCAGGTGAGAGCGTGGCTCTACCGTGTGAGCTATCCACGAACACAAAAATATTCGTTTCAAACCCAAGTCATTTCTAGATCCCTCTCTCACCCACTTCTGGGACCGCCGATTCGTTCGCCCACCACCATCGCGAAGTATTTTGACCAGCAGTTAAGCTTAACAGCCAATATTCTCAACACAAACATATAACATAGAAACGATTGAGACATTGAGTATGCTCCGGTGTATGGGGTGAATTTTTAATTCAGAAAAGTGAGTGGAGCAGGCACTTATGTTGGCAACAACAAGATATGAAGTGAGTAGAAAAGTGCCAGAAGACAATAGAGAATAAAAATTTTTTCGCGGCGGTGGTGGGGTTTGAACCTGCGACCTTATTGGTACGACAACTCCGCC
Source organism: Berghia stephanieae (assembly GCF_034508935.2). NCBI lineage: Eukaryota > Metazoa > Mollusca > Gastropoda > Nudibranchia > Aeolidiidae > Berghia > Berghia stephanieae. Next base: position 106,673,387 of record NC_088360.1, read on the forward strand.
TGGCAGGTGAGAGCGTGGCTCTACCGTGTGAGCTATCCACGAACACAAAAATATTCGTTTCAAACCCAAGTCATTTCTAGATCCCTCTCTCACCCACTTCTGGGACCGCCGATTCGTTCGCCCACCACCATCGCGAAGTATTTTGACCAGCAGTTAAGCTTAACAGCCAATATTCTCAACACAAACATATAACATAGAAACGATTGAGACATTGAGTATGCTCCGGTGTATGGGGTGAATTTTTAATTCAGAAAAGTGAGTGGAGCAGGCACTTATGTTGCAACAACAAGATATGAAGTGAGTAGAAAGTGCCAGAAGACAATAGAGAATAAAAATTTTTCGCGGCGGTGGTGGGGTTTGAACCTGCGACTTATTGGTACGACACTCCGCCTGGCAGGTGAGAGCGTGGCTCTACCGTGTGAGCTATCCACGAACACAAAAATATTCGTTTCAACCCAAGTCATTTCTAGATCCCTCTCTCACCCACTTCTGGGACCGCCGATTCGTTCGCCCACCACCATCGCGAAGTATTTTGACCAGCAGTTAGCTTAACAGCCAATATTCTCATCACAAACATATAACATAGAAACGATTCAAATCTTGTTGTTGCCAACATAAGTGCCTGCTCCACTCACTTTTCTGAATTAAAAATTCACCCCATACACCGGAGCATACTCAATGTCTCAATCGTTTCTATGTTATATGTTTGTGTTGAGAATATTGGCTGTTAAGCTTAACTGCTGGTCAAAATACTTCGCGATGGTGGTGGGCGAACGAATCGGCGGTCCCAGAAGTGGGTGAGAGAGGGATCTAGAAATGACTTGGGTTTGAAACGAATATTTTTGTGTTCGTGGATAGCTCACACGGTAGAGCCACGCTCTCACTGCCAGGCGGAGTTGTCGTACCAATAAGGTCGCAGGTTCAAACCCACCACCGCCGCGAAAAAATTTTTATTCTCTATTGTCTTCTGGCACTTTTCTACACTTCATATCTTGTTGTTGCCAACATAAGTGCCTGCTCCACTCACTTTTCTGAATTAAAAATTCACCCCATACACCGGAGCATACTCAATGTCTCAATCGTTTCTATGTTATATGTTTGTGTTGAGAATATTGGCTGTTAAGCTTAACTGCTGGTCAAAATACTTCGCGATGGTGGTGGGCGAACGAATCGGCGGTCCCAGAAGTGGGTGAGAGAGGGATCTAGAAATGACTTGGGTTTGAAACGAATATTTTTGTGTTCGTGGATAGCTCACACGGTAGAGCCACGCTCTCACATGCCAGGCGGAGTTGTCGTACCAATAAGGTCGCAGGTTCAAACCCACCACCGCCGCGAAAAATTTTTATTCTCTATTGTCTTCTGGCACTTTTCTACTCACTTCATATCTTGTTGTTGCCAACATAAGTGCCTGCTCCACTCACTTTTCTGAATTAAAAATTCACCCATACACCGGAGCATACTCAATGTCTCAATCGTTTCTATGTTATATGTTTGTGTTGAGAATATTGGCTGTTAAGCTTAACTGCTGGTCAAAATACTTCGCGATGGTGGTGGGCGAACGAATCGGCGGTCCCAGAAGTGGGTGAGAGAGGGATCTAGAAATGACTTGGGTTTGAAACGAATATTTTTGTGTTCGTGGATAGCTCACACGGTAGAGCCACGCTCTCACCTGCCAGGCGGAGTTGTCGTACCAATAAGGTCGCAGGTTCAAACCCCACCACCGCCGCGAAAAAATTTTATTCTCTATTGTCTTCTGGCACTTTTCTACTCACTTCATATCTTGTTGTTGCCAACATAAGTGCCTGCTCCACTCACTTTTCTGAATTAAAAATTCACCCATACACCGGAGCATACTCAATGTCTCAATCGTTTCTATGTTATATGTTTGTGTTGAGAATATTGGGCTGTTAAGCTTAACTGCTGGTCAAAATACTTCGCGATGGTGGTGGGCGAACGAATCGGCGGTCCCAGAAGTGGGTGAGAGAGGGATCTAGAAATGACTTGGGTTTGAAACGAATATTTTTGTGTTCGTGGATAGCTCACACGGTAGAGCCACGCTCTCACCTGCCAGGCGGAGTTGTCGTACCAATAAGGTCGCAGGTTCAAACCCCACCATCGCCGCGAAAAATTTTTATTCTCTATTGTCTTCTGGCACTTTTCTACTCACTTCATATCTTGTTCTTTTAAACGATGGTCTTTAATTATTATTATTATTTTCTTTTTTTTTTAAAGTCAGCGGCTGTGTTGCAAGCGCCGTAAAACCCTTTAAAAAAAAAAAAAAAAAAAAAAGGACGATGGCCATTTGAATCGATTGAGATTTGAAAGTCGAGATTTCTAGCCAAATTTTAAATACGTGTTTCCGTGCTGTTTTTTTTTTTTTTTTTTTTTTTTTTCCAGAGTGAGGTAGTTCTGACCTCATCCTTTTGACGAAAAGAGCAGTGACCACCACAGACTAGGGCAGGGCAGGCAATGATCACGACGCGTTGAAGCTCAAGTCGCATCTCAATAAACTCTATCTGGTGAAAATGTGACCCTTCGCCTCGAAACGGTATAAAGTCGGGATGGTTAAGATGTTGAAAATTGAATTTATAGCCAGAAATATCAGACTTGTGTTGAGTTTACATGTTTTATTGATGAGAATGGATACCATATTTTAGGGTGCTGATGCCAACAATTTATATTTTTGACCAGTTTTAAAATTAAATTCACCTTTTAAGCGTCTGGTTCGTTCCGACATAATACCGTTTTGAGACGAAGGGTTACAAATGTTGACACATCTTATTAGATTCGGACCCCGTCTATTAAGGGTTAAATTTGGCTTGGATGCAAATTCAAGCAGAGGATAATATTATTATGCCAAGACAACTTAAGAGGGGCCATTCAATGTCAGCATGTATAATGGAAGAAAGGGGAAGAAATATGACAATGTATTATTCCGCCCCTTTCCCTAAATAGTAACGCGTAATGATATCATGGTTTACAATAATCATTTGTGACGTCAGAATATAAATCGTTAAATTAACGAACTAAATGTTTTTTTGAAGAAGTCTTTTATTCAAAGATGACGAAATATAGGAATCGATTGAAGGGTAGAATAGCTAAATGATTTCTTACACTCTTGCGTTTTGGAATTCGTGCAGCGGTTGGGAGGGAACACGTCCGGAAGTCCAACAAGCAACAGTGTAAAAATCGTATAATTATAGTATTCTTGTACGCCTACGTTTGGAGTTTCGAATGAGTTCCTAATAATGCATACCGCTAAACGACCTTGGGAGCCTACGTTCAGGACCACTTTCATTACATTCCCTCCAGTCCAGTGGCCTCAGACATGTTATTTC
>NC_088360.1:106681724-106696724 GCF_034508935.2 Berghia stephanieae
AGAAAAACAATAACAATAGAAACCCAGACCAAAGCTAATGGCTAATGTAACCCAATACGAAGGGGTAAGTACATACATACAAATACCAATCCACAACATCTCGGCTAGATCCATTCATAATACATGGATCCGTCCCATGGTGATACCATAACATACCATAACTTTGACAAATTAACTTTCCTTGTAATCTATCAGCCATATCATATCTATATACTATATTATCGCGATGCCTTCAATCGTACACTGACAAAACGCCTTTTCAATAATTTGGTCAACAGCATTTTTAAATACTTTAAATAAGTAGGCAACAAAGTAAGAGATTATGCCCCTTTGTCCGGCTATGTGGTCTTGTGGTGTAACACTCGCTTTCGGATCGGAAGGACCTGGTTTTGAGCCTCGCTCGCTCGGCGCATAGTTGAGTCCTTGGGGAAAAAAAAGCTCTTTACTCACATTCTATCACACCGTAATCAGGTGTAAAATGAGTAACTGGCCGATAAGAGCGTTGTCTCTGTCGGGAAACAAAATTGTAATATCGCGAAACATGCCTATTTATTACATTTTTCTGAGACAAACTATGTATTAGCTTTATGTCAAAGCAAATTTTTAAAAGTTTTTACATGTTAATGATAGTTGAATAAAATTATATATTTACATGCTCATTTTTAATTTTTAAAATTTCCAATTTTTAAAAGTAGCAAAAATCTCTAGGATTGAGTGAGTTAAACCTGAGGATAAAATTAATTTTTTTTTTCTAATATAATTCCAGTGTTTAAGAATTTTAAACAAGTTAAGGGTTGTCTTAATTCAATGATAGAAATTGAAGAAAATAAAACACGTTTGCCAAGAAGGTGTCTGTGCACAGCCGTGTTCTGGATGTTTGTTTTGTTTTTGTTTTTTAACTCTCTCCTTACCAACCATTTTCAGGATTTTCCCCAAAACTTCACACCCAACTAACACAAAAATATATTTTTTGTCACTCAAACACAATAGCAGTAGAAGTTCTTGCGATAAATAAATTCTTTAGCAATACACGCACTGCAACACACTGTTTATTTTCTTTAAATTTTATGATGTACAAAATTAATTTGAATAAGAAAAATGTTGGTTGTATCGTAACGAATGTGAAGATTTTCCTATAATTGGTAAGGAGAGGGTTAAGGGTTGTCTTAATTCAATGATAAAAAAAAAGCATGTTAGCCGCCCAGAAGGTGTCTGTGCACAGCCAGCATGGAGTGTTCTGGATGGTTTGTTGTTGTTTTTGTTTTTTTTAAAGTCTCCACTCTGTTTTTGACGACTTACCCATTGGATACACAATTCTGTCGTACGTTGAGGAAGTCTCAGGTTTGATGAGTTTTTTTTTGGCCAAGATTATAAATACGCGCGCGTGTGTGTGTGTGTATGTGTATTCGTGTGTGTATGTGTGTTGTGTGTAGTTTTTTTTTGTGCATTTTGTTTTCTTCGAATAAGGCATTACAGTGCTCAACTTGATAAGAGACACCCCCACCCCCAGCTCTCTCTCTCTCTCTCTCTCTCTATATATATATATATATATATATATATATATATATATATATATATATATATATATATATATATATATATATATTCTCTTTCTCTCTCTCTCTCTCTAACTTCTCTCTCTCTCTCTCTCTCTCTCTCTCTCTCTCTCTCTCTCTCTCTCTCTCTCTCTCTCTCTCTCTCTCTCTCTCTCTCTCTCTCTCTCTTTCTCTCTATCGTGCACGCACAATTCCTTGTAATTTTCCATTCTATTTTACGACCATGACCAGTCATGAGTCAAATTATTTATGTCCTGTTACCCAATCCTACGAGGAGAGTAGTCAGCAGACTATAATATAAACCTATTAGAGAGGCCAGTCTGGCGTCATATTAATAATTTTCCTCTCCTTGACTCTCTAGAGCCAAGACAGTCAGCCCCAGGCTATGGTGGAAATACTTTGCTACGTACTCTGAAAAAAACACGTATTTAAAAAATCTGGCCAGGAAACTCGTCCTTCATTTAAATATCGATCGATTTAAATGAAACTCGTCTTGACAAAAAACTATCAGACCTGGGACTTCGTGAAGTCCCAGGTTTGAGAGTTTTTGTCAAGATGAGGGTTATTTAAATCGATCGATATTTATTGAAGGACGAGTTTCCGGGTCAATTTTTTAAATATGGGTTTTTCCAGAGTACGCCATTTAGACGGGTAGACTAAAAGAAGAAGAAGAAGAAGGAGAAGAAGAAGAAGAAGAAGAAGAAGAAGAAGAAGAAGAAGAAGAAGAAGAAGAAGAAGAAGAAGAAGAAGAAGAAGAAGAAGAAGAAGACGAAGAAGAAGAAGAAGAAGAAGAAGAAGAAGAAGAAGAAGAAGAAGAAGAAGAAGAAGAAGAAGAAGAAGAAGAAGAAGAAGAAGAAGAAGAAGAAGAAGAAGAAGAAGAAGAAAAAGAAGAAATCATCTACTCTGAGTAACGAGGGCGTCGATATGGCCCTCGAATCGGAAGGACCTGGGTTCGAGTCCAGGCAGCTCTGGTCTGCGTGTAGTTGATCCTTGGAAAAGGCTCTTAACTCCCATTTTCTTGCCGTATTCAGGTGTAAAATGAGTACGTAGTCGTCAGCAATGTTGTCTGCGTTATAGAATCTGTACTATTGTAAATTGTAATTTTAAAAAAAAATTGTAATAGCGCCTAACAGGCGTCATGTCTCATCCTAAATGTTAAGCGACTAATTTTAAATCTAAATGATACAATATGACAGTTTACACAACACAAACACATACACACACAAACACACACAAACACACACACACACACACACACTAACAGAGAGAGAGAGAGAGAGAGAGAGAGAGAGAGAGAGAGAGAGATGGGGGGGGGGGGGGGGGGATTTTTCATCATACTCTTGAACTCTCTCCTTACCAGCCATTTTCAGAATTTTCACCGAATTTTTGCACCCACCCAAAACAAAAATAGACGTTTCTTACTCAACCAGAAAAGCAACAAGTACAGTCTAGACATAATAATGTACAGCAAAATGAGTTCTACAAACACAGTGCTTTTATAGCTATAATAATATTAAATTTTCTTTAAATGTGATGTGCAAAAGAAATCAAAAAGATAAAATTGTTGGTTGTGTCATAACGAATGTGTCGATTTACCGATGATTGGTAAGGAGAGGGTTAACTCATTCAACCCTAACACCGACTATATCCGTTGTTTACCAGCGTTACTTTTACCCATGTCTATTTGTTACATTTCCATGAAACAAATTATAGGTGTAGTATCAAAGCTAATGTTTTTAGTTTTTACATGTTAATGGTAGTTGAATAAAAATGTCTATGTATATGCTCATTTTTAATACATTTTTTTCCAACTTTGAAAAGTAGTTTTGAGTGAGTTAAGCGACAAATCACCACCAAATCATTTCCTACTATCATAAACAATGAAATTTTACTAATGTCAAGATCCCAATGTAGATCTCTAATGCATTATTAACGTCTTCGTATAGCCCAACGCCTAAGGATAGGACAATTTTAGCGTGCTGCACATTTCCTCTTATTGATTTTCTTTTTTCCTTCTATCTAATTGACAAAACATTATAATATCTCAAGCGTGTGCTAGTGAAAGCAGCGTCGCAATCTGATGAGACACTTATAATATTTAGTATTATATAGTATTTAGTATAAATGCATTGGAAAGCAGTTGAAAACGATCGGCATATCATTATAATAATAATAATAATAATAATAATAATAATAATAATAATAATAATAATAATAATAATAATAATAATAATAATAATAATAATAATAATAATAATAATAATAATAATAATAATAATAATAAATAATTCACTCAATCATTACTAGGATATGACTTCATCGATCCTTCATTTCATTGCCATTTAGACGGGTAGAAGAAGAAGAAGAAGAAGAAGAAGAAGAAGAAGAAGAAGAAGAAGAAGAAGAAGAAGAAGAAGAAGAAGAAGAAGAAGAAGAAGAAGAAGAAGAAGAAGAAGAAGAAGAAGAAGAAGAAGAAGGAGAAGGAGAAGGAGAAGAAGAAAAGAAGAAGAAGAAGAAGAAGAAGAAGAAGAAGAAGAAGAAGAAGAAGAAGAGAGAAGAAGAAGAAGAGAAGAAGAGAGAAGAAAGAAGAAGAAGAGAAGAAGAAGAAGAAGAAGAAGAAGAAGAAGAAGAAGAAGAAGAAAGAAGAAGAAGAAGCATTATTATTATTATCATTATTATTATTATTATTATTATTATTATTATTATTATTATTATTATTATTATTATTATTATTATTATTATTATTTTTATTATTATTATTTTTATTATTATTATTATTTGCATACTCTCGTTAAAGTCTAAACTGTGCGTACTAGTCTATTAGAGCTAGCAATTTCATTCAAATACCCCACCCCCACCCTTTCTCCGCCCCCAGCACATTGTGCCTACTAGTCTATAAGAGCTAGTAAATCGAATCAAAAGTCTGTTTGTCAATTACAAACACATGCAAAAAATAAAAGTATATCTTATTTAAGAAATACCCCCCGCCCCCTGTTCCCCCGAAAAAATATCTGATTTTTAAAAAATTTTTTAAAAATTTGTTCGTTTGATTCTTTCTCAAGAAAAGGAAAAGGATTGTGTAGAGGGTGTTATATTTTATCCGTCGCAGACATTATTGCAAGTATGCAACAATGGATAGTAGAATTTATAGTGCTTTTAAGAAAGAGATGGAAAGTGTGGGGCTAATGGTTACTTCAAATTCCGAGAGGTTCCGTTGAATCATTCAATAACTAAAACTAGTTCTCATCGACCATCTCCGTTATTAAATCTTCCACAAAATAAATCGTTCTGTAAGCAAGTAATAAAGAGGCCAAAATTCTGAAGAATTTAAAAGATTCTCTTTCTCTCTCTCTCTCTCTCTCTCTCTCTCTCTGTCTGTCTCTCTCCTCTCTCTCTCTCTCACTCTCTCTCTCTCTCTATCTATCTATACATACGTTTATATATATATATATATATATATATATATATATATACAATATCTCCCTCTACTCTCTCCCTCCCTCTATCTCTCTCTTTCTCTCTTCTTTTTCTATTTATCCATCTCGCTCTCCCTCCCTCTATCTCTCTCTCTTTTCTTTTCTCCCCCCCCCCTCTCTCTCTCTCTCTCTCTCTCTCTCTTTCTTTCTTTCTTTCTCCCTCTCTTCCTATCTATATAGCTCTCTCTCTCTCTCTCTCTCTCTCTCTCTCTCTCTCTCTATCTATCTATCTATCTCTCACCCCCTCCTCTTTTTTTTCCAACCACACAGCTTAATGTTTGAACTTTTATCATCCCCCCCCTCCCCAATTAACGTAAGGAGTGTGTCAGGACGAGACGATGAAGTTTGAGTGAAGATAATCTAATAATAAAATAAAAGTTCTATACAAGATACAGGCTAAATTTCAATTGTAAAGTCACACCGCAGTGTCTAGGCCATCTACATTGGGTCAGAATTCCGTTCTTGGGACGGATTTTTGTTTTGTTTTGTTTCGTTTGTTTCTAAGGGTTTTACGGCGCTTGCAACACATTTAGGTCATATCACCCCTAGTAAATTGGAAGAGGATTGGATAGCAAAAACATTCCAGATGTGCAATTTTAAGAACTTGAGGGAAAGGTAAGATAAAGGTGAATGAATGGTTCAAATAGGGATAGTAGATTCCAAGAGCATACCATCGGTGTACTTAATTTGAGCTCACCTAAAAGTCTCACCAAGACACAAGCACAGGTCTCCAGTAAGAGGAATAGACTCAAATGTTTACAAATCATATGTTATTTTTTTTTAAATACATAACAGAGAGCTGATTTAAAAGGGGAAAAACACAATACCATCTCCAAAAATTATAACTATACATTCAAATCTTTCCCCATCCAGCCAACCGGTCAGGGTCAGGACAAAACTAAATAATCTCATTCCAAGACAGAGACAGAAAGCATTTTGAAAACAGATAGAGAATGGGGATATGAGCGTGGCCTTCGTGAACTCTTATGGCCTGAGACATCGTCTCGACTGGCGATGTGACGTCACACTCCCGGTCCATCCGCTTTCGTTTTGAAAACCGGTTAATGGTTGACTGTGTTGTCATTCATTTTCAATTCATTCTTATCGGATTATTGTACCCTCTTGTTTTCTATAGATAATTTGTTAAATAGTCATTCATATTTTGATAAATACCATCCATTGTTTTGCATTTTCATCATGCCTCGTAAGTGCTGTGTGCCAAATTGTAAAGGAAATTATTATCCTTCTGAGAAAGTGTCTGCCTTTGAATTTCCCTCGGATTTGGATAGGAAAAACCTTTGGTTGAGGAAGATACCAAGACAAGATTTCCAACCTTCTTCTACAGCTGTGGTATGTGAGCGTCATTTTTGTGACAGATTTATTGTCAGAGTAGATTCTGTCACAAGACCTGACGGTTCCATTCTCAGTGTAGAGAGAAGCATACCAAAATTGACAAAAGATGCCTATCCTTCCATCTTTCCCAACTGTCCCTCCTATTTATCTACGAAAATATCCCTGAAACGGAAAGCCCCCGACGAAAGGCGAGATGCAGTTTTAAAGAGAGACGATGAGTCTTTTAAACGATGGGTTGAAAATGATCGGATTAAGAATTATACAGAATTCTGTGGCATTTTCAATACCAGAGTTGATGCGAAATTATGGATTTATCGTTTTTTTCTTGCCTCATCGTCTTCACCTGATGATCCACCAATGCCTGACCACTGCACCCTTTACAGGATTATTGATACTGTTGACAGTGCTCCAAAGTTGCTGTCTTCAATCAAAGTTTTCTCTGACATGCATGTGGAAATATTTTCTGATAATCGTAAGTATTTACCTTGAAAATTGACATGTTTAGAATTAGAATAAATGATTTCTAAAATAGTAATAGTAATAGTGCTAGATAGAACTTCTAGTATATAAGAGTAGTGCTGGTGTTAGAAGTAGTAGTAGCAGTGGTGGTGGTAATAGTAGCAGTAGTAGTAGGAACGCCAATATAGTAGTACTAGTAGCAATGGCAATATTAGTAGTAGTGACACCAATAATGGCAATGGTAGTCTACCACTAACAGTAGTTCTAGTAGTGGTTGTAGTCGTATAATAGTAATTGCAGTAATAATATTCTTGGTAGAGTAGTAGTTTGAAATATTATTAGTAGTAGTGGTAGTAGTAACACTAATGGTAGTAGAAGTAGTAATAAATATAGTAAGTATAATTTTTATTAAAGTCTATCTTAATGCTGTGATGTTATTATATACAATTAAAAGATATATTATTATCTCACTATCAACCATTTTATAAGGATCTTGTTTAAATGATGAAAGAAGACAATAAAAAAGATACAACTTATTTTTCATTGAAGCATGGATATTATAATATATGTTAGTGTGATGACTTGACCATTATTTTTTTCTTTGTTTTTCAGAAAGGGTTCCTGATAGCGCCATTGCATGGATTTTTGGGAAAACTTCTCCCCCAACTCTTACATGCTGGTCTCAATTGGACACTGTCCTTTCCCATTTTTGTCATGGGAATGGATTTGATAGAAGTAACTTGGAGGACCAGCTGCAACTTTATGTTTCAGCAATTGATAGTCTATGCAACAGTATTGACAATGATGAAGATGATGAGTCCAAGTCTTTGTTCATGCCAAAAGTTAGGTTTTTGGTTGAGCAGCTTAAGTTAGTTAACTTGTCTGTAAAACGTTACAGTTGCTCTACCCTTATCTGGGCATTCCAGTTGTTTGCATCTGCTCCTCGTGCCTATTCTCTTCTAAGGAATTCCTTTCTTACTTTGCCTCATCAGTCCTATCTTAGAAAACTTTCCTCTGTCTTTGAAATGAAGACTGGTTTTCCTAATTCTAAAGATCATGAAGCATATTTAAGACAGCGATGTCTTAAAATGCAAGAGCATGAGCGTGATGTCGTTCTCATGATGGACGAAATTCATATTTCTCACCAGTTGTCGTATAAAGGGGGGAAACTTGAGGGCTCTGCATATAATTGTCAGGTTTCTGAGGCAAGCACTGCCCAGGTCTTCATGATTTCCTCAGTTCTTTGTAAACAGAAAGATGTTGTTGCCATTTTACCTGTAAAAAATATTGATGCTCGTTATTTGCAATGTTTGCTTCTTAAAACATTGCAAGTTCTTCATGATGTTGGTTTTCATGTTTTGTGTGTTATTTCTGACAACAACAGAATTAACCGCAATGCCTTTGCTATAATGTCTGGGGGGAAGTCTTTGTCCATCTATTCCAAATCCTGTCATTCCTTCAGAGAAACTTTTTTTTCTTTTTGATACTGTCCACCTTTTCAAATGTATTAGAAATAACTGGACTTCTCAAAAAGACTTGGAGAAGACTTTTATGTTACCACCTGTACTGACCAACAATGAAAATCCTTCATCTTCAGTTATGAGAGCATCCATGTGTCACATTACAAAAGTATACGAGGAAGAGAAGTCATCAGTCGTGAAACTTGCTCCATCTTTGAATCGAAAATGTTTGAATCCATCGCCTACTGAGAAACAGAGTGTTCCACTGATGTTGAGAATTTTTGACAGACGGAATGCTGCTGCCTTGGAGCACTTTGGATCCAAATGGAATGTCAATGTCAGTGGGACAGTATCATTTATATTGTTCATTGTACAGCTATGGAATGTTCTAAATGTCAAGCATCCGCTGAAAGGCAGGAGATTGAGGGATGAGAGATGCAAGCCAATTAATTCCATTTCTGATTCCAATTTCTCATTTCTTCAAGATGCTTTGACTTGGTTCAAGGACTGGAGCAGGTTAGGGATGAAACCACGAGAAGGAGTATTGTCGAGAGAAACCATGGATGCTCTTGTTCACACTATTTCTACTTTTCTTGAATTTGTTCCTTATCTCTTATCTCATAAGAAATATAAATATGTCTTGTTGGGAAAGTTTCAGACTGATGATCTGGAGTTTCGTTTCAGCCAGTACAGACAGTTGAGCGGAGGTAATTATCATGTCTCCGTTCAACAACTTCTTGAGGGCGAGAAAAAGTTGAAGCTTCTTAGTGTTCTTAAGTTTATTTCTGCTTCAAGTGGTTCTTTGAGATTAAAAGATATCACTGAACCATTGGAAGAAATAAGATTAAATGATTCCTCTTGTCATGATGACATCCAATATTTTACTCCTTTACTTTATGATTGTGATGATATTGAACTTGTTTCAGAGCAATTGAAAGCTCTTGTCTTTGTCTCTGGATACTGTGCTCGAAAAGCATTGCTTAATGTGACTTGTGATGGCTGCAAGAGTGAGTTTCGACAAGAACGGGTCCTTCAAGTGGAATCAACAGCAGAATCATTGGCTTACATTTCTGTTCTCGACCGAGGCGGTTTGACGTGGCCAACTGATTATGCTGTTGAAATCATGACACACATTTTTAAAATTTTTCAGTTCTTGATTGGCAATCATGATCATGAACAGCGTCTGCTTTCAAACACCAATCAGAGATTTCTTTTAATGAAACTCACTCTGCAAAGGCTTTCTGATTTAGAATTATTGGGGAAAAATTGTGATATTTGTAACACAGATCTGCTCGACGTTGTTCACAGATTCTGCAAACCAGCTGTCAACATTTTCCTCAACAATTACTCCAAGATGTTCACAGATAAGGCAACAACATCAAAGAACAAAAGGAAGCTTCAAACTCTTACGAAAAGAGCATAGGTCATCTTCTTTTCCTTCTCATTATTGGATAAGACTGGAGGCACATGTTTCAGACAACCATCGGGTTTAGATTCCTGCAGAGCTCACGACGTATGTGGGGGATGTAAGGGCTGCCCATTTTATATATCAATCGCCAGTTCCATGCCACATGTGTCTCCATGTCAAGTCCAACTCTATGTTTTCTCATTCCTTTTCCTTCTTATTACCATAAAATCACATCTCTTTGTTTATTGTCATCACTGTTGCATATTCTTTTTAGGATTAACAATTGACCAGTATGTACATATCAACATTATGTATACATTTACAGAAATTATAATAGATATATAGTGTCTGCAGATTGAACTCTGTGGAACCTGTAGGTATCCAACTGATTTTTTTGAGTTCCAAGCTGCACTGATGAGCTGTTGAACAGCGAAACACTATATTTTTATAGTCAATCTATAGTTTATATATAGTGTCTGCAGATTGAACTTCTTGCGTTTCGTGCCCAATAATTATCATTGACGGAGCAAGGTAATGTTTTGTTTATTTTATTTTTTATATTAGTATTGGCCTACTATTGCCCATATTACAATTAAAATTTTGAATGAAATAAAGATTTTAAAAGAGCATTTAGCCCCCTTATTATTCTTGTACAATTCTTTTTTTATGAGAAATAAAATCGACTTGTATTTTTTGCTAGGACTTGAGATCCAGTGTGTATTACAGCGAAATAGTAATGAATTGGTGTGTGTTGTATGCGAGTGGAAAAAAATAATTCATGCCAATTATTTCTTCTTAACCATGCCAAATATAGCTAGCATGGTGGGGGGGGGGGGGGAGGTAATTTTTTTGTCGTGTTATTTATAAACTGTTAAACGTAAGCATAATATAATAATGTGAAAATGATGTGTAAAAAAGATGGTTTGCTATAAATTTCAATGACAAAAGTAAATGATCTTATTATAAATCTTCGCAATCGTTATCGTCGAAGTCCAAGAAAAATGGAAGTCGGGTTGATATAGGATCATTTGCATCGGCAAAATGAGTTTGAATGAAAAATAAATGCTAATCAACGAAATCAATAAATTAGTAAACATCTATTTTCTAAGGAAAGTCGTTAAATAATGCATATCGAATTTTTTAAATCTGGGTTTCCTAAAAGTTGGCCACAAAAGTTCCAATCTGGAAAATCTATGTTTTTTCCTGCCTCGCTTCACTGGTAACACACACAGCCGCCCGCTCGGCTCGCTGTCTCCTCTCTCTCACTTGTTATGATTTAGAGAGTGACGTCACTGTATCCAGTCTTGGGCCTCTAGTATAACGAAGGCCACGATATGAGACACTGCAAGCACTTCCCTGTCCACAATGGGAGGGGGATGGATTTGATTACACCCGCCCCAAGATCAGAGTATGAACATCGAGACCACAGAAAATAAATTTCGTCCGACAGGAACAACATCTTCCACAACAACAACAACAACAACAACAAAACATGAGCAATTATATAGCGCAAAATCCACTGAACATGCTCGAGCAAAGCGCTTTGCAAGAGTACCTATAGCAAAAAAAAAAAAAAAAAGCAACACTTAACACGAGACATGACGCCTAGTATGCGATATTACATTTTTTCCCCCACAATAAAGACAACGCTGCTAACAGCCAGGTACTCATTTTACACGTGAGTACGCTGAGAGAATGTGAGAATGTGAACAGCCGTTTTCCAAAGAATCAACAACTATGCGATCCGAAGGGGAGTGGCCAACCACAAGACCAAAACACACACCATCCACCTCAACGCCAAACACCTCGAGCAGACATCACAAATAAGATTTGTTTTTTTTTTCTTTCAAAAGACAGAAAATAAAGGATCTCAACCGGCAGACCGATAAAATGGACTGTAATATAATAAAACGGCTAACATCGATTTTCGCCCCCCATGTACTTTGGAGAGCAGTGTGAAAACTTTAAAAAACGCAGAACATTCAAATTGAAGGACTCCGCATAGCCTGAACGCTTTTATGGGGTTGAAATTGGTTCTTTAAGCACTCCACGGGACGACTTCGACTCTCTCAAGAAAATTACACCGACTGGCGCCTCCTTTTCCTAAATCTAAAAGGTCGTGTGTGTGTGTGTGTGTGTGTGTGTGTGTGTGTGTGTGTGTGTGTGTGTGTGGATGTGTGTGTGTGTGTGTTATTTTTTTTTTTTTTTTTTGGTCGTAGTCAATATCTAAAAGCTTTTCTATGGTCATTGTTAAAAGATGTTTTATTGTTTGGGAGACCAATTGGTATCGACTGGGTGTTGTTACCGAAAACACACACACACACACTACACACACACACACACACACACACACACACAAAACTATGTGTTTTCTTCTGGTCCATGAGATACAGACACGAGTTTAGGGAGAGGTAAAGATGGTTCATTTAAAAAGCTGGATTGGAGTATGACCTGGCGTGCAGTTGGAGTCTGTTTACATAAAATCAGCTTTGTAAATAGATTTTAAAAAGAAAAGCAAAGAACAATCAAAAACAAAACAAAAACAAAAAAGAAATAAACAAAAGAGCGAACGTTGATTTTCATCGGATTGTCATCGAAATGAAATGGTTTTTAACTCCAAGAATGATGATGATGATGATGATGATGATGATGATGATGATGATGATGATGATGATGATGATGATGATGATAATGATGATGATGATCTTGACATCGACGACGACTATAATGAGAGTGAGAAGGAGGAAAATAGGGAGGAGGATAAAGGAGGACGAGGAGGATAAAGGAGGAGGAGGAGAATAAAAAATGAAAATGAGAAAGAGAAGAATGAGGAGTTGATGATGATGATAATGGTGATGATGATGGTGAAAGGTGATTTAAAAATATAAAAGAAAAGACAAGTTGTATATAATATGATTTAGGTGATAAGAGGAGGTGGGGGGAAACGAGACGTTGAGATAGATGGAGTATCGAAAACGACAATCTCGGGCATTTCAACGGTCGAACGAATACCAGTTACATGATTACGATATCAGTTCCCAAAATTCGATTTCAACCAATCGGTGCTATCTTTGGCCATACATAAGTTTTTGACTCCACCTCCCCTCCATCCCTCACCCCCCCCCCCCCCCCCCCCTCTCACACCCACCCATGCATTCCTCTATTACTGTTTTAGGACAAACCAGTTCGCGAAAGGCAGAGAAAGCTACCAACTTGAAAACTCACAAATTCGTAGTTTCCAGAAGGAGGAGGGGGGGGGGGGGAACATTATAAATAACTTTAACAATATAATATTTTGATCTGGCATGACCCAAAAAAATTATCAACAGTCTTCTTCTTCTTCTTCTTCTTCTTCTTCTTCTTCTTCTTCTTCTTCCTCTCCCTCCTCCTCCTCCTCCTCCTCTTCTTCTTCTTCTTCTTCTTCTTCTTCTTCTTCTTCTTCTTCTTCTTCTTCTTCTTCTTCTTCTTCTTCTTCTTCTTCTTCTTCTTCTTCTTCTTCTTCTTCTTCTTCTTCTTCTTCTTCATCTTCTTCTTCTTCTTTTTCTTCGTCTTGTGGAAACCTCCAATATTGTCCGGGATCACTCAACAGTTTGTAGGGTTTTACATTGTAAACTTGTTAAAACTTATCACATAGTACTAATAAAAAAAATACATAGATTAAAAAAGTCACGTTGTGAACTCTAGCAATCACGTGAAGGCATGTTGGCAACCGTTTTCAGCCACTTCAGCTGGGAGGCTATTTAAATTATTCTTAAATATATATTCTCTAGAAGAGTCTCATTAAATAAATGAGAAGATGGCAATGGTTGGGGCATATCTGTCGCAGACCTGATGCATCACTGATAAGGAAGGCTCTGCAATGGACGCCCCAAGGAAAGCTGTAATACGCTTGTCCCGATGATTCTCCGGCCCCGTAGAAGTAGAACGTAAAATTTCGCCGGCGACTCGTCCTCCTCTCTAATACAATGTCCTATGCTAGGACTCATTACTTTCAAATCAATACGCCTTTCCTTTAGATAGAATGAAGTTGACGTCACTCAGATCGTTATCGTTTTTGGGTTTGTTGTGTTGCCATCCGCGTTTATAAGTAATTCTCACCAAACATTACTAACCAGATTATAAACGTTTAAGGTTACACATAGTTTTGTGTGTTGGTCCTTTATACTTCTGGATGGCAATATTGTGAGCTTCTAAGCCAAGCACGCACTATCTATAGTCCTGCACTGTGATACGCTTGTCTCGATGGTTCTCCGGCACCGTAGAAGAAGAACGTAAAATTTCGTCGGAGCCTCGTCCTCCTCCTCCTCTTAAGGGAGCGTTCACATATTACGTCATCAGCTAGGGGGGGAGGGGGGGGTCTACCAAATGTTGACATGTGTTGACATGGGGGAGGGGGGGGGGTCAGACCCAAGATGATGTCATCAAAACATAGGCAAATTAGGCCTATTTTATTAAATGCAAGAGCTTCAAAAATGGCATTCCAAATAAATTAGCAAAAAGAAGATCAGCAAATGGGAGAAAGTGATGACGATGAAGATGAAATTGATGATACTATTTATAGTACATTGCCAGAGGTCCAAGGCAGAAACATTTTTGAATCAATTAATTTTATGTTTGGAAATTGAAACAGAAATTCATTCCACTAAAAGACTAATATGCTATAAAATAACTTGCCTCCTATACTATTTTAAATTACACTTTCTGAAATTTTTTTAATAGCACCTGCACCAAGTAGCCTAATTTAAATAATGTTTGTTAGATTTTATCTTTGCAAATTTAAATTTTATGTCCCCATTGTATCGTAAAACATAAATTATCAACAGTTTCTGAAATTAATAAAATGTCTGAATGTGTTTTATCAAACGTTGATAATTAATGTTTATGGTTTGAAAAATGAATAATAAATATTGTGAAATTTAAGTTATCTTTTAGTTTTTATTAAATTAGATGACGTCATCATCTGTTGGGGGGGGGGGGGGTCAGGTCAATGATGACAAGTGATGACTTGGGGGAGGGGGGGGGGTCTAAAAAGGGCAAATTTTTGATGACGTAATATGTGAACGCTCCCTAATAAAACAATGTCCTTGGCTAGGACTCATTACGTTCAAATCAATACGCCTTTCCTATAGGTTTAAATTGACAGGAAGCCGGTCTCTGATTGGATGGCGTTGTCTCTTTGTCGTTCCCCCACACCAAAGGGACACTCGGACCCCCCATGGGGAACAGGAATGGCCACTTATTCGGTACTTACCCTAATACCTAGACTTGTCTTGACACCGAACATTGAC
>NC_088360.1:106704224-106709224 GCF_034508935.2 Berghia stephanieae
ACACACACACACACACCTCCCTACCTGTCCGTCTGTCCGTCTATCTATCTATCTATCTATCTATCTTTCTATCTATCTATCTATCTATCTATCTATCTATCTATCTATCTATCTATTAATCTACTTATCTCTTGACCTGCCCATCTGCATACAATTTAAAATTGAAAACTTACAATCTTTTGGAGAAACTAAATTCAATAAATAAAATGAATATTTGAGAAAGAAAGGAGTCCAACACGCCCTTTGTCAGACTATTCAATTGGTGATCCTTTTTTCAAGTGAAAGGCCATACATTTTCACGTGGATCGCTAATGCAGTTCCGGGACGTTTTTCTCCTCCCATCTCAAAGAAATAATTATTATACACCGTCCAATCTTAGTGCGGCTATGTGGTATGACACTAGCTTTCGGATCGGACGGTCCTAGGTTCGAGTCGAGGTTCGCTCGGCGCATAGTCGCGTCCTTGGAAACGGCTCTTTACTCACATTCTCTCACCGTACTCAGGTGTAAAATGAGTACTTGGCCGTTATCAGCGTTGTCTCTGTTCGAAGAAAAAAAAATGTAATATCGCCTAACAGGCGTCATGTCTCGTCCTACATGTTAACTGTTTCTGTTGGCCAGTAGTAACCCCTTGTAAAGCGCTTTGAGCATGTTTAGTGGATATTGCGCTATATAAAATCTCAATTTTTTTAGTGATGCTAGGGGAGAGAGAGTAAATGATCCCAACATGCCTATTCCATTGATTATTCTTGTTTCAAGCGAAAGGCCATATTTTACGTTTTCACGTCTATCGCTAATGCAGTTCCGGGCGGGTTTTTCTTCTTTTTTTTCTTCTATTTCTCCATCTCTAAGAGATAATAATTATTATGACACACCGTCCAATGTTAGTGACGCTAGTGGTGGATACATTAACTCACTCAACCCTAACACCGACTATATCCGTAGTTAACCCGGGTTACTTTTGCACCCCATGAATATCTATTATTACATCTTTCTGAGACAAATTAAAGGCGTAGATAGTATCAAAGCTAATGTTTTTAATGTTTACATGTTAATGATAGTTGAATAAAACTAGACTATCTATGCACATGCTTATTTTTAATATAAGCTTATCTTTTCCAGTTTTGAAAAGTAGCAACAATTTTCTAGGTTAACGGGGTTGAGCTGAGAGCTTTATATATATATATATATATATATATATATATATATATATATATATATATATATATATATATATATATATAGCGCAACATCCACTAAACGTGCTCAAAACGCTTTAGAAGGAGTCCCTGGCCAACAGCAACACGTAACATTTAGAACGAAACATGACGCTTGTTAGGCGATATTACAAATTTTTGTTTGGACAAAGACAACGGTTGGGCATCTTCCCGTACAATTACGACATTGCGGCGTCCTACGTCTTTCTGGCAGTAGTTAAAATACAAGGAACATCAACTACCCTTCTTATGCTTTGACAATGGAGAGAGAACCATCCATCAGGTTCTGTGTGATCCACGCGACATGTCTTATTATAATGTAATAAAGATGTCAAGTCAAGTGAGACATCCAACTCTCTCTCTCTCTCTCTCTCTCTCTATCTCTCTCTCTCTCACACACACACACACACACACACACACACACACACTCTCCCTCTACTCTCTCTCACTCTTTCTCTCTCTCTCTCTCTCTCTCTCTCTCTCTCTCTCTCCCTCCCTCCCTCCCTCTTTCTCTCACTCCATCTCTCTCTCTCTCTCTCTCTCTCTCTCTCTCTCTCTCTCTCTATTTCTTTCTCTCTTTCTCTCTCCGCAATCCAAAGTACCCTCCTACTTATAATTTAAAAAAAAACAATTCTAACACGACGTAACTCATTGGAAACCCAAAATAAATAAAATGAATAAATAAATAAAATTCCCTTTATTCATCCCATAGAGGAAATATGTCTGTAGGGTCTATTCCAAGGGCAGACTAGAATAACCCAGGCGTCAGCCGCAGAGCAGCGCCGCGAATTGGCGAATTGAGCTAGGGTGAGTTGACTTGCTCAACGCCACAAAGCGCAGCGGCGGGTGATCGAACTCGGTACCTTTCGAGTACGAAGCAGAGGACAGTGCCGCGGAGCCACGCTGCCCCCTGTTTCTTTAGATTGTATATTTACTCACTTATTCTTTTGAGTACTTACATTCCAGTCCAAATACAAAAGGCGAATCACTGCGAAAGGAGCAAAGTTACTTACACACAATGATGAAATTATATCGCTGCATACAAAGCATAACATAATACGCATTGAGTATATATTTCGGCTCTGGCCATACAGTTGAAACGGCCTATAATAAAAATAAATGGAATAAAAAGATAGAAATGGAGGCCAAATCAAGGAAAGGCATCGGAAAGAATGGGGTGGAAAAGGGTTGGGGGGGGGGGGGGGTGATAAATGAGCTCAAGTTTTGCGTAGAGGAACTCTTCATCATTATTCTGTTGTGTTTTGTTTGTTTTGTTTTGTATTTTTTGTTTGTTTTTTATTATTTTTTATTCTGTTTGTTTAATTTGTATTTGATTTTGTGTTGTGTTGTTTGTTGTCTTTTTTTTACTTGGTTACTTTTATGTTTCTTTTTAAAACCTTTTTTGTCTGTTTGTTTATGTGTTTGTTTGTTTGCTTGTTTGTGCTGTGTTGTTTGGTGCCATTTTTGTTTCTGTCTTGGTTCCTTTTTTTTTTTTTATAACATGTGTTGGTTATTTCCCAGGAGTTTAATTTTCATTTCGCCATAAAGTTAATAGTATCACAATAAAATGTCTTTTCCATCTCAAGACTCCAGACAGTCTCGAGTCCCTAATCGCTCTTCCTTCGACGGGAACAAGAAGTTTGATTGAGATCTCTACGGAATACACATCGCTCACTTCTTCCAACTTCTAGCTAGATGCCCACCCCCCATGATTCAAGATTCATGATGCATCATGGGACTTTAGTTTGAAAGACACAACGAGTATTAGCCAAGGAAAACACGGATAGTGGATTTTGATCATTTTGGACATCATACTGTCATTCTATTGTCTGTTTGTTTGTTTGTGTTGTGATCTGTATTTGTTTTATTTCTTGCTTACTTTTTGGTGGTTGTTATTTCTCAGGGCTATATTTTCATTTCGCCATAAAGTTAATAATTATAATATCAACCGAGTCTCTTCTATCTGAAGACTCCAGACAGTCGGGAATTCCCAATCGCTCTGCCTTCGACGTGAACAAGAAGTTTGATTGAGATCTCGAGGGAATACACATCGCTCACTTCTTCCAACTTATAGCAAGATGCCCACCCCCATGATCCATGCATGATGCATCATCAGAGCCCAGTTTGAGATAACCTCCTAGCCAAGGATTTTGATCAGTTTGGACATCATACTGTCATCTTTTTGTCTGTTTGTTTGTGTTGTTAGCTGTCTTTGTTTTGTTTCTTGCTTACTTGTTTTTTTTTTTTTTTTGTTTTTGTTTTTTTTTTTGCTGTTTTTTTTTTGTTTGTTAGTTGTTGTTGTTGTTTTTTGTTTTTTTTTTTTTTTTTTTTTTTTTTTTTTTTTTTTTTTTTTTTTGGGGGGGGGGGTTATTTCTCAGGGATTTATTTTCATTTCGCCATAAAGTTAATTTTACAATAAAATGTCTTTTCCATCTCAAGACTCCAGACAGTCTCGAGTCCCTAATCGCTCTTCCTTCGACGTGAACAAGAAGTTTGATTGAGATCTCTTCGGAATACACATCGCTCACTCCTTCCAACTTCTAGCAAAATTCCCACCCCCCATGATTCAAGATTCATGATGCATCATGGGACTCTAGTTTGAAAGACACAACGAGTATTAGCCACGGAAAACACGGATAGTGGATTTTGATCATTTTGGACATCATGCTGTCATTTTAAGGTCTGTTTGTTTGCGTTTGCTCTCTGTTTGTTTTGTGTTGTGTTGGATGTTGTCACTTTTTTTTGTTTCTTGGTTACTTTTTTCTTGTTTTTTAAAAACGTTTTTCTTTCTTTGTCGTTATTTCTCAGAGTTTAATTTTTATTTCGTCATAAAGTTAATATTACATATAATGTATTATTTCCATCTGAAGACTCCAGACAGTCGGGAATTCCCAATCGCTCGTCCTTCGACGTGAACAAGAAGTTTGATTGAGATCTCGAGGGAATACACATCGCTCACTTCTTCCAACTTATAGCAAGATGCCCATCCCCATGATCTATGCATGATGCATCATCAGAGCCCAGTTTGAGATAAACTCCTAGCCAAGGAAAACACAGATAGTGGATTTTAATCATTTTGGACATCATCGCTCACTTCTTCCAACTTATAGCAAAGAGCGTGTAGGTAACGATTGTTATGTTACCAAGAGCTCTCACTTCCCGCTTTTGGTGAAGCCACGCATCTTCCGTCTTCTACTCGTATTTTCTTCATTGTATCAGTAAGCCTAGCGCGCTTGATACACGCGGAGCACACCCACCTCTCTGTCTCGCCTGGCACGCGACAATAGCATTGCGGTTAAGAGAAGTGAGAGCTCTTGGTAACTACGTTACCCTACACACTCTTTGCTTATAGCAAGATGCCCACCCCCGCCCCATGATTCAAGATGCATCAGACCCCAAGTTTGAAATACACAACTGTCCAAGGAAAACACTGATAGTGGATTTTAATCAACTTGGGACATCACACAGTCATTTGCAATAACACACTAAACTGACATATTATGAGTAGGATCGACGTGCACTTATTATCAGGTCTGATAACCTAATTACTTATGGCCTCATTGTTGTAATGGAAATCTCAACAAAACGACGCAAAATATTGTCAATTACAACAATGTAAAACTAGGCCCATAAGTGTGTGCGGATGTCAGACCTGTATATATGTACACGTCGAGTAGGATAAGAAAAAATTATAAAATCATAAACAAGGAGAAATAAAGAAAGATCTTGAAATAAGTCGAATGTGATATTTCAACAATTTCTCCCCTGAGAATGAATGGTGCAA
>NC_088360.1:106714224-106724224 GCF_034508935.2 Berghia stephanieae
GGTCAGTGTCAGGCTATAATATGTTAACGATGGCTACGCATTGATCCCACATCCCACCAAAAGCAATATAAATATAATAATATTACCGTCACTCGCGTCTTTGAAAATACATGTCGTTCTACGTAAAGCAAGTAACAAATCATAAGAATACAACTACATTATTCATTTCATTTCCGGTCAATATGACGATCGGACCTCAGTGAGTGAGTGGTCGTGGGGTACTAACTATTTATTCAAATTATATCATGCAAACCCTGTGTGCTGCTCACTTGCACGCCTCCAGTGTTACCAGGTAGGCGGATTTTCCGCCAAATTGGCGGATTTTTATCATCGAGTGGCGGAGGGGAAAATGGCCTGGCGGATGGCGGATTTTTAATTATTGGTACACCCTTTAAAACAGTAAAAAGTATCGCAATCAAGTCCAATTATTTCCTACCCCCCCCCCCCTTTCCCCACTAAAGTAACTTTTAGGAGCACCTATTGTGAGTGTACTGTTGGTCTAGATCTATATCACACAACCTAATTCAGATTAACCGAATGTGAAAACAATATCAGGCAGTCTAACTCCCGCTCAAACAAAATCGAAACTACGAATCTTCATGCCTTTTAAAAAAAAAAAAAAAGGAAACAGCTGTAAATACATAGGTGAGTAGCGTTTAGTAGTAACAATTTTTATTCTGAGACAATACACTATTGTTGATTATTATAAGTGTTTTAAATCAAATGGCGGATTTTGGGCAAATATCGCAGGTGAAGTAGGAGGATAAAGTTGGTGGATTTTGGCGGATTTCTGGCATAAAGTTGACGGGATTTTTGCAAGGGCAGCTGGCAACACTTGGCCGCCTAGATTGTGGTGGTTGTGGTGGTGGCAACAACGTGAGCTGAAGCAGGAGACTACTTTGTCACGCAATGTTAGTCCCAAAGGTCAAACATAACTATGGCTGCCTGCCTGGCTTGCTTGCGCACATCGATCTCGGATGATATCAACAGGTCGATGGCTTCTAGTTTGCACTTGCCGGATGGTAAATTGGCAGGGTAAATCAAGAGCGATAGCTTTTTGTTGGGCGGAGGGTGAGGGATTGCATACTTGAGGGTAAAATCCCACATAACCTCTATGATTATATGTATTATTATTTTTTTTTAATGAATACATTTTGGGATTAAACGGTGTCATCAATTCAGGGGAGGGGGGGGGGAAGAGAAATTATAATCATTTGTAAATATCATTAAGTGCAGCTTCCTCCTTAGATTGTTTTGACATCTTCGAATTGAAATTGAGGTATAATGCCGACAACTTGCACTTTTGACACTTTAGAAAATGCCAAAGAAGAACAAAACATGGCGCGGCATCATTTACGATTACCCGAACCTGTCTTCAGTGACTAGGTGTCATGTCATGAATTGATGCTTTGCTTTGATTAAGACAAAAATCATGACATCCGCCAACCGGATACAACGTACGGACACACAAAATGATGTGTAACCTTAAACGTTATTATATTAATATGATTTTTTAGTGAAAACAACTCATAAAAATGGCGGGCTAAAAAACAATAGCAAAGAGCTGAGTGACGTCAATAGGGTTCAACAGTCGAGACGTCACTTCCCTCTTAATGACGCATAGCAAACGGTTCTAAACTATCGGCACAATGGCAGACGCAATTATTATCTCCCTCATCGCCTTTATGAAATAATTTTTCCGACGAGCATAAAAGTGTATCCAGAGGAGAAAAAAAATATATAACTCCGATCATGTTTTGACTTTTATACATTCTGATCACATGACATGTGGAAAAAGTTCTAGCCAGCATGAAGAATAGAAAGTAACGATTTTCTTTGTTTAGAACCAAGCTGATGGTTGCTGACATCAGACTACTGAATTCTATTTCGTTCCTTCTATAGAGTAAGGTTAGCATTGTTATTTGTTATCCAAAATATCAACAAAAAGAAATAACTGACCTTCGCCTCAAAACGGTATAAAGTCGGGATGGTTAAGATGTTGAAAATTGAATATATAGCCAGAAATATCAGACTTGTGTTGAGTTTGTATGTTTTATTGAGGAGAATGGACACCATATTTTAGGGTGTTGATGCCAACAATTTATATTTTTGACCAGTTTCAACATTAAATTCACCTTTTAAGCACCCGGTTCGTTCCGACATAATACCGTTTTGAGACGATGTGTCACATATGATTCATGTCATGTTCCGGGCAAGTGAGAGTAGACAGGTTTTTGTTTTGTCCTTCTTGTTTTCCTTTCTTTTTTTCTGATCTTTTTTTTTTTCTTTTCTTTTCCGTTGAATATCCAACAATTTTTCCCCTTCATTATTTATTTTCCACAGCTGCCTCCCATCACCCACCTCAAAACAAAAGGTTACTTATCTGACAAATAAAGAAAATGTATTGTGACGATTATATTGAATTTATTACTGTTTCGTCACGACCATATTACCTACCCCGGGAATATACTCATGTCATCATCGTCAACGTCTACATTCCACCATCATCAGACAACACCACAACGAAAAATATTTTGAGGAAAGAAATACAGGACATTCAAATTAAGTCACCCGATGCCGTATTGATGGTCACTGGCGATTTTAACCAATGTAACGATTTTACTCTCCCGGGACTTCATCAATACGTGGACTGCGAGACAAGGGACAAAAAAACATTAGATTTATTCCTGTGTAATATTAAAAATAGTTATAAATGTTTACCCGTGCCCCATTAGGTTTATCTGACCACTGCATGCTCTTGCTACTCCCCACCTACCGCCCTGTTTTTAAACGTGTAAAACCAGTAAAGAAAAGTGTACAGATCTGGAACGGAAGTGTGTGTGAAGATTTGCGTGGTTGTTTTGAATGCACTGACTGGAATGTTTTTATCGAATCATGTGATAGTGTGGATGAGCTGAATGACTGTGTGAGTGAGTATTTAAAATTCTGTGAACAGCTAGTGTCTTGTAAAAAAGAAATAAAATATTATCCTAACAATAAGCCTTGGATAACAAAAGATCTAAAACTTTTATTGAACCAAAAGAAAACTCTCTATACTAGTGGAAACAAAAAAGATCTGAAAACAAAACAAAAAGAGATAAAGAGGGTAATATCTAGTTGTAGAGACAAGTACAAAAATAAAATTGAAAAATGCTTTTCTTCTGGGGATATACGGGACACGTGGCGGGGGCTTAAAACTGCTGTTAACTATAATCCAAAGCCCACGATTATATCAGAAGATATCGAAATTGAAACTTTAAATAAATTTTATTCACGTTTCGACACAGCAAACAAATTTGATATTGAAAATGAAAAACATAAATTAGACAGGGCTTTGGTAGATGAAATGGCTGTTGAGGTCAGTGAAGAGGAAACGAGATTCGTATTTTCGAAACTAAACGAGAGGAAGGCTGCTGGGCCGGATGGATTGAAAGGAAAACTATTAAAAGAATGTGCCCACCAGCTTTCCCCCATTTATACACATATTTTTAACTGGTCCCTCCAATGCGTTTCAATCCCTGAAATTTGGAAAACTTCGAAAATTATTCCTGTTCCAAAAAAGAAAAACTTGAAACTATGAACGATCTCAGACCTGTTGCACTGACTTCAATAGTCATGAAATCTTTAGAAAAACTTGTTCTTATTAAAATTAGGAATCAGTTTATGCCATTGAGTGATAGTCATCAATTTGCTTACAAACCAGGACGTGGCGTAGAGGATGCCATTTTGCTGTTTACAAACAACATCTACAGGCATCTAGATCACGCTAGGAGCTATTGCAGATTGCTTTTTGCAGATTTTTCTTCAGCGTTCAATACAATGCAACCCAGTTGGTTGTTCAAAAATTGACTAGTCTGAATTTAAACAAGTATATAATTGCTTGGGTGCTCGAATTTCTTACGGAGAGAGCACAATATGTTCAATTAGGGCAAAACAAATCTTCCTGTATAACTACAAATACTGGCGCTCCTCAAGGTTGTGTATTGTCCCCTGTATTATTCACAATATACACGAATGACTGTAGAAGTCAAAACCTGAGTGTACCTTTAATAAAGTTTGCAGATGACACCGCTCTTCAAGGCCTCATAACAAATGGCAACGAAGTGGCTTATAGGCAAGAAATTGATAGATTTGTGTCTTGGTGTGATGCCCACCACCTAGAGCTTAACATAAGCAAGACAAAGGAGCTAGTGATTGACTTTAGGAGAGTGAAGGAACCGATAGAACCGTTAAAATTAAAGGACCAATTCGTCCAGCGAGTTCCTCACTACAAATACCTTGGTGTAACGATTGATGACAGGCTCAAGTGGGATGAACACTTGAAAATAATTAGGCATAAGATGTGCAGACGTACATATTTTTTATCAAAACTCTCTCAGTTTAGAATAGATAAAACCCTCTGCACATTATTTTATAGAGCAGTAATCGAAAGTGTTTTGTCATTTTGTATAACAGCTTGGGGAGGCAATTGCTTAGCAGTGGAAAGGAACAAAATAAATTCAAATATTAAAAAATCCATTAAACGCTATATAAATGATGTTGACGATGTAGATCTTTTATACGAGAAATTTTGTATAAATAAAATAACTAAAATATTAAATGACCAGTATCATCCACTAAGACCATCAATTATTATGTCAGAAAGAAGTGGTCGCCCTTTCTCTATTTCAACGAAAACAGAGAGACACCGAAAATCTTTTCTGCCGTCCAGTATTAGGCTTTATAACAACAAGCAATAATCATTTTATATAATTATTTCTCATTTTTACTTTTTAAAAATATAAATATTAATTTATTAATTTATTTGTTTTGCAATCTTTTCAATTTTCAATTTATAGTGACAGTTTTAACTATTTTACAGTGTTGAAATTATTCATATTATAAAGCGCAGCTCTGGTTATAGAGCTGCTCCTTTTTTATATATATACATCCTATTTCCATTGTATTTTTATCTTATGTGTAAATTATAACACGTCTGTACAAAAAATTTCCTTTTTGGGATGCAATAAAGTATTATTATTATTATTATTATTATTATTATTATTATTATTATTATTATTATTATTATTATTATTATTATTATTATTATTATTATTATTATTATTATTATTATTATTATTAAAAAGTATCCAGATGTCCAATAAATCCATTCCATCCTTTCTATATGCAAACAAACAGCATGCAGAATAATCTTAAGATGAAAACGCCACGCCATCAATATATATATATATATAAATATATATATATATATATATATATATATATATATATATATATATATATATATATATATATATAATTGTGTTTGATACAAATATGGTACGAAAAGTGCTCGACATGTAGCAATGGAGCGAATTATTATTTTAATATTTACCACAATGTTTGAGTCAGTCTACATCAATGTTTCAGGCCCAATCAGCCATCGTCAGGTCTGTGTGTTACATGAGTTTGGTTTGTTGACTGTTGTTGTTTGTTGAAGTTGTTCCGGTTTGTAGTTGATTAATAAGAACTTCCGGCGATGTGGACACGTATTGTACATCTCATTTTTCGTATATATATATATATATATATATATATATATATATATATATATATATATATATATATATTTATACTGCAAATATCGATAGATTAAAATGACCCTCATCTTGACACCAAAAAAAACACGCAAAGTCAGTCTGGGAGGAGGGGAGGGGGGCATTTGTTTGTTTTTGTTTTGTTTTTTAAGGGTTTTACGGCGCTTGCAACACATTAAGGTCACATCAGCGCCAGTAAAAAGGAAGAAAACGGGACAGTAAAAAGTTCCAGAATTACAATTAAAACACCCAAGAAAAGGTAAGACGAAGGGGAATTGGTTCAGATAGGAAACAGATGTAGATTCCAAGACCACACCATCAAAGTACTTAGTACATTTGACTGGTTCCCTCTCAGCCAGGGTACCCGGCCAGGACCAGGACAAAACCAAGAAATCTCACTCCAAGACAAAGACAGACAGCATGTTGGAAAACAGGTACAGAAGACATAGTAAGTACCTCCCTGCCCACTATGGGAGGTCAGGAACCCCACCCAGTAAAATTACTCTCATCTTGTCAAAAACTCTCAAAACTGGGATGTCGCCAAGTCCAAATTTTAAATTAGAAATTGCCAGTGTGAGAGACAGTTTAATAGATCGACATTTGGGCTTCCTGTCCAAATTTTAAACATTTATATTTGTTTGTGTGTTGTGTGTTTTATTTTTGATGGGGCGGGGGGGGGGGGGGTCATAGTGCGGGAGTTATTACAGTGAATGACATATTCAGTCGGATGGTGGAAAGGTTTGAACTGAGATATTGCCAAGTTTAGATAGAAGGTAAATCTTTTTTATCAAAATTGAGTTCTTTTCGTATATGATTAAATCAACCCTTTTTGTGCATCTTCGGGATATATCAAAGCTTAATTTCACTTCTAAATAGTTTTTTTTACAGATAGTCAAGATGAAATAGTATGAAATTTGAGAAAAGTTGCAGAATACCTCTCCCATACTTCTGACCATAACTTCATGAAAAATCACCCGATTTACTTCAAATAAAGATTAAAATGCTCTGGGGAGAATATTCTTTCAGAAAATGCAACAGTTTTAAAAAAATGTAAAATCCAAAATTGTCACCTTCCATTGGTGAAATAATTGCCCCTCAAATGCACATCCTACAACCCTAATAAATGGCAACAAATCCGTGGACGAAAACGGTTCAGTGACATGAGCTCTTCCTCCTAGCCCTAATAATCTGTATTATTACCCACGAACTCCCCTATATGTGACCCTTCGTCTCAAAACGGTATTATGTTGGAACGAACCAGATGCTTAAAAGGTGAATTTAATGTTAAAATTGGTCAAACATATAAACTGTTGGCATCAACACCCTAAAATATGGTTGCCATTCTCATCAATAAAACATACAAACTCAACACAAGTCTGATATTTCTGGCTATAAATTCAATTGTCAACATCTTAACCATCCCGACTTAATACCGTTTTGAGGCCAACGGTCACATATGGTGTATGTATCTGGTTATACAAGAGGAATCCCACTCACTTCTCTCAAAGTTCTCAGTGTATAATGAGCAACTGGCCGATAACAGCGTTGTCTCTGTCGGAGGAGAAAAAAAATCGCAATAATATAACCTAACAGGCGCCATGTCCCGTTTTACATGTTACTTGTTTCTGTTGGTCAGGGACCGTTTGTAAAGCGCTTTGATCACGTTTAGTGGATATCCTGCTATATACAAAAGCTCAAGTTGTTTTGTTTTGATTATTTTGTTTTCTTTTCTTTTATTTAATAAGCAAAAATCCATGGGCGAAAACTGTTCATGACATGACCTCCTCCTGGCCCTAATAATCTGTATTATTATCCACGAACTCCCCGATGTGGTGTATTGTATGTATCTGGTTATTCATGATGAATCCCACGGCCCCTCCCCTAGGGGGATGCAATCAACAGAAACAGGCATACGTGCCTCAGAGATGTTTCCCATCTGCATTCCAATAGATCGAACAACGACAACAACAGCTATCTAGTATTTTACAAAGCAGTGTTATATTAATCGTCTTTGGGCAAAATATCGAATTATGATCAAATCAACATGGCTGACGAACAAGAAAAAAAAAAATATTCCAGCCATATCATTATAATTATTGACAATAGATAGTATGCTCTTGGCTAAGAAACTCACAACATTGTCATCCGGAAATATAACGGATCAACACATAAAACTATAATATGTCACATTAAACGTTTATAGTCTATAGTCTGGTAATACAGTAAAGTGAGAATTACTCATTAACGCGGATGGCGAAAAACACTAACAAAGACCCGAGTGATTTCATCTGAGTTCTATCTATAAACAAAAGGATATTATTATTCTGCTTCACTTTACATGTGCGGCTGTGTGGATCGGAAGGCCCTGGGTTCGAGTCATGGTTGAGAATACTGGGAAAAGGCTCTTTACTCACATTCCCTCATCGTACTCAGGTGTAAAATGAGCACCTGGCCTATAACAACATAGTCTGTGTCGGGGGGAGGGGGGGGGGTTGGAGTGTAATATTATCGCCTAACAGGGTCATGTCTCGCTGGTAGCCCCTTGTAAAGTGGATATTGCGCTATACAAAAAGCTCAAGTATGTAATTTTCTTCATATAGGGGTCCGGATAGCTCATTTGCTAGAGCAAACACTCCATACTCAAAGGAACGAAGATCGATCACGCGTGATAGTATGCGCCTGGCTAAGAAGCTCACAACATTGCCATCCGGAAATACAGCGGACCACCAACACACAAAACTATTCCGTGACAATGAACGTTTATAGTCTGGTTAATATAGTTTAGTGAGAATTATTCATAAAAATGGATGGCAGAAAAACAATAACAATGACCTGAGTGACGTCAACTTCGTTCTATCTATAGATAGTGTGCGCTTGGCTAAGAAGCTCACAACATTGCCATCCTGAAATACAACGGACCACCAAAATGAACGTTTATAGTCTGGTCAATACAGTTTAGTGAGAATTACTCATAAAAATGGATGGCAGAAAAACAATAACAAAGACCCGAGTGACGTCAACTACATTCTATCTATCACCGACACCAAGTGATCGCATTGTACCCCTAACGTTTGTCAAACTTCCCAGCAGATGAGATATTCCAAGAATAAAGAACTAAGTTGACGTCACTCAGCTTTCAGTTACTATTTTGAGACAGCCCTCATGGTGATTAGTTCTCAGTAAATTAAATATCAGACTACAAACGTTAAAGTTACACACAGTTTCGTGTGTTTTCATGTTTAATTTGACTTCCCTAGTCGGCAGATGTCAAAGCTTAATGTACATAAATTTAATAAACAAATAAATAAATAAATAAATAAGTAAATAAATAAATTAATTAATTAATAAATAAATAAATAAACAAATAAATAAATAAATAAATAAGTAAATAAATAAATTAATTAATTAATAAATAAATAAACATTCAAAATAGTTACCATTAATCATTCTTTTGACATGTATTTTTTTTTTCTCCCGAGAGGGAAAAAAACATATAGAAAAAAAAAAGCGAAACGACGCACAATCATTTCGGAGCCGTCCTTCCATGTCTAGGTGGTAAAGGTAAAAACGCAGTCTTGAATACAAATAGGTAAATTGTAGTGCCGCGCTGAAGACCGGTCTGGACCGCGGTCCCACGGTCTTTTAGCTGTGAACCGAAGACCGGTCCCATAGGGGAAGATCGGCGGCGGTCCTCACTTCTTATCACCTTTCAACTAGTGCGGGGCGGTCCTTGCAAGGACCACGGTCCTACGGTCTCGCGCCATAGCCTACTACTTCCCCAGCGATTCGTTGCTTTGGTTGCCTATCTTCCACCAGTCACCACCCATCCCACTTAATTAATCGCACCCACCCCCCTTTGCCATACACTAAACGACACAGACGACCATACAGGCAGACGACCACCAACCTCCACTCCGCAAACCGCCCTTTCGTGTGTGAGATGGGGGGAACAGGAGGCGCACGCCATGGACGATTCCATTATACGGGGTAAATTTCAAAATTTACTACACCATAATGATCGCAATGACAATGATCTATGGTGAAGGCATGACCCCTCTTCTCTAATGGGTTATTGTTTGAAATGTATGTGACTACTAAAGATGTGTGTGTTTGTGTGTGTGTGTGTGTGTGTGTGGTGTGTCGAACCTAGCAAGTAGCAAATCCGATTTTTTGTTTTCTTTTGTCCATCTCTTGTCACCACTCCTTTCTATCGCAGTGTTGTCATTTAAAATAATACAATAATATTAAAATTTCGTTTGGTGTTTTTACTAATCAAATAATATGAGTTTCATTAGTTTCTTCCTTCCAAAAAACCCAGTTATAACGTCTGAATTTTTAAAAAGTCCAATAGAATATTTGGGGACCCCGATAGCTCAGTTGATAGAGCACTCTCTTTATACGCAAAGGGCCAGAGATCGATCCCG
>NC_088360.1:106729224-106734224 GCF_034508935.2 Berghia stephanieae
CTATTCAGGCACATTTCTCCCAAAATGTAATGTAATGTAATGGGAAATGGCGCTATATAAATTTCCCATTACATTTTACTCCATGCATTGGTAGATATTTCAAGCGGTCTTAAGCCTGAGACAACTGATATATTACACAATACTACAACCCACAAGCAGGCGAATAATTAAATCAGGAAGATATGGAGATGGGAGTAATAGTGACAAAGTGATGGTTACAATAAAATGCGAGAAAGAGTCTTGTCTTCCCAATCACTTGTTCTCCGAGCAAGCAAAGCAAGTTTTGTTTTTACTAACGTTTACTTTACAAACGTGCCGTGCCTTACGTACGTCACGTCCGATTCTGATTACTGTCGGACTCCAGACAGGAAATTGGAGGAATCTGGAGACAGGAAAAGTCAGTCCGAACCATAGACTTCACTGGACAGTCAGTCAACAAAGTCAGATATTTCGTGGGTGGGATCAGTTGATTATACTGTGTCACGGGAAGTAACTCTTTTTTGTCTGAAGAATCAACTACTATAGTAGTCGGATGTCCGAATATCTTTGATAGGGATGGTGACCTCAGCAAAGACTTGGTAATTTGTCCACGTGACAAATCGTCTCAAAACGGTATACTCTCAGATGAACACAGTGATTTAAATCTAGTCTTCCGCTTCGCTTGGGCAATATGAGTTAAATCAAATATCTCTCTTGAGGAGAGTAGCGTTCCCCCAAAGAGAATCAAAACTGGATTCCGATAAAGAATTCCACAAGTCATCTCTCTCCCAACCTTTTGAAACCCGTCTTATCCACTACCTTCCCGAATAACAATGCTTCTAAATTACAGCTATCTATCTTTTTGGGAGACAACAAGCTGTAATAAAAACAAAATAATAATAATAATAATAATAATAATATAATAATAATAATAATAATAATAATAAATAAAGTAATAATAATAATAAGAAGAAGAAGAAGAAGAAGAAGAAGAAGAAGAAGAAGAAGAAGAAGAAGAAGAAGAAGAAGAAGAAGAAGAAGAAGAAGAAGAAGAAGAAGAAGAAGAAGAAGAAGAAGAAGGTTGTCGAGCATGAAGAGGACATCGAATGAGTGATCTTGAGGAGAAAATTGCAAAACATACATTAGGAAGGAGATGCAAATCCCATTTGCTCGCTGTATCTGTTCATATTGTAGATAAGAGGTATGGCTTAGCTATCTCTCCATTATGATGGCTATTTACAGCGTCATTCATGGCGGTTATTTGGTTTTGTTTGATTCTTTTATCTCTTAAGGGGGGGAGGGGGGAGAGAGAGAGAGAGAGAGAGAGAGAGAGAGGGAGAGAGAGAGGGGGGGAGAGAGAGAGAGGGAGAGGTTTTGTTTGTGCATTTGTATGCGTGTGTGTTTTTGTTTCTGTTTCTCTTCTTCTTTTAATGCGAGGTCCGGTATCATGAAATGGCGTGCAAAGATTTTATAGGGCAATAAATGATGCTGCAAGACAAACAGACAAAACATATTCATTGTGCGGCTATGTGGTCTTATGGTATGACACTCGCTTTCGGATCGGAAGGTCCTGGGTTTGAACCTTGCTCCGTTCATAGTTGCACAGTCCTTGGAAAAGACTCTTTATTCATATTCTCTCACCTTACTGAAGTGCAAAATGAGTACCTGGCTGTTTACAGCGTTGTCTCTGTCCGAAAAAAAAATGTAATATCGCCTAACAGGCTTCATGTCACGTCAGACATGTTAAGTGTTGCTGCTGGCCAGGGACCCTTTGCAAAGCGCTCTGAGCACGTTTATAGGATATTGCG
The DNA here is from genome assembly GCF_034508935.2 of Berghia stephanieae. NCBI lineage: Eukaryota > Metazoa > Mollusca > Gastropoda > Nudibranchia > Aeolidiidae > Berghia > Berghia stephanieae. The sequence goes on from NC_088360.1 coordinate 106,731,012, forward strand.
CTATATAAAAGGTTCAAAAATAATATTCAAGTGGTCATTGGAAGAATAATATGGCCTATACTGCCCTACTCTGGACAAATAATGCACCTGCCATTTAAAACTATGGCCAGAAAACTCGGCCTTCAAATTATCGATCGCTTCACAAGTCCCATGACCTTCAAGATAAGGTATAGTTAACATTGCGCAACTCCGGTATAACTGCTACTCCCCCCCCCCCCTCCCTACAATATGAACATGGGTATGTGCGTGCCTAACTGTGTGTAAGTATATGCGTGTGTATGTATATTATGTATGTGTGTGTATGAGTATATGTTCTTGTGTGTATGTGTGTGTGTGTGCGTGTGTGTGTGTGATTTAAGACAAATCCGTCAAATATCTACCAGTAATGGTCGCCATTACTCAACATTACAACTCTACTCCAGCCAATGATTCAGTTTGGCCAAGAATTTGGCAACGGACCCCACATACCCCCCCCCCCCCTAAAAAAAAAAATCAAAAAAACGCACCCAACACCCCTCCCCTCCCTCTCTCTCTCTCTCTCTCTCTCTCTCTCTCTCTCTCTCTCTCTCTCTCTCTCTCTCTCTCTCTCCCATCCCATCCCTCCTGTCGTAAAGCCAGTTCGATGAGATAACAATAATAATAATAATAATAATAATAATAATAATAATAATAATAATAATAATAATAATAATAATAAACGCCGCCCCAATTTATCCATAACAAGTCTTAATACGCCGTAAACACGCCAACGTTATGAAACATACATGAGACGAAGAAGAAAATAATAACAATAACTGTCTTCCTTTCACACACGACGGGCAGACAAATCAATCCAGATTACTGCAACAATAAATAATGTTTCATTTATCATCAACCATTAAAAAATAAATAATTTTTAAAAATAACATAAAAAACTCCGCAGACGTAAAAATGCAATCAAGAATTGAATATCGGATAGAAACCAACAACAACAAAAAGAAAGTAAGCAAACAGAAAACACTTTCAATTTCAACGCAGATGTCAGAGTGAGGCTGAGACAGAATAAAGTCGGTTACAAACAATTAAAGATCTGAACAAGTGTGTATGAAAGGTGCCAGACAAAGATTTGAACAAGTGTGTATGAAAGGTGCCAGACAAAGATCTGTACAAGTGTGTATGAAAGGTGCGAGACAAAGATCTGAACAAGTGTGTATGAAAGGTGTCAGACAAAGATCTGAACAAGTGTGTTTGAAAGGTTGCAGACAAAGATCTGTACAAGTATGTATGAAAGGTGCGAGACAAAGATCTGAACAAGTGTGTATGAAAGGTGTCAGACAAAGATCTGAACAAGTGTGTATGGAAGGTGCCCAGACAAAGATCTGAACAAGTGTGTATGAAAGGTGTCAGACAAAGATCTGAACAAGTGTGTATGGAAGATCCCCAGACAAAGATCTGAATAAGTGTGTATGAAAGGTGCCAGACAAAGATCTGAACAAGTGTGTATGAAAGGTGCCAGACAAAGATTTGAACAAGTGTGTTTGAAAGGTGCCAGACAAAGATCTGTACAAGTATGTATGAAAGGTGCCAGACAAAGATTTGAACAAGTGTGTTTGAAAGGTGCCAGACAAAGATCTGTACAAGTATGTATGAAAGGTGCGAGACAAAGATCTGAACAAGTGTGTATGAAAGGTGTCAGACAAAGATCTGAACAAGTGTGTATGGAAGGTGCCCAGACAAAGATCTGAACAAGTGTGTATGAAAGGTGCCAGACAAAGATCTGAACAAGTGTGTATGAAAGGTGCCTGACACAGATCTGAACAAGTGTGTATGAAAGGTGCCAGATAAAGATATAAACAAGTGTTTAGGGAAGGTCCTCAGACAAAGATCTGAACAAGTGTGTATGAAAGGCACCAGACAAAGATCTGAACAAGTGTGTATGAAAGGTGCCAGACAAAGCAAGAAAAAAAATACAAGTAAAATAACACCCCTAAAAAACTAGTCTACCTCGACTTCTGATTACCTGGTCAGACGTGCTATCATTACACGTGTAATGGTAGCACGTCTGACCAGGTAATCAGAAGGTCTGAGGTTCGATCCCCAGTCAGGTAGACTGATTTTTTGGGATGATTTTTTTTCTTATATGTTTCTTTCTTGCTTTGTCTCGCACCTTTCATACTATACAGACTTGTTCAGATCTTTATCTTACACTGGTGCCTGCTCCTTAATGTCTTAATTTGATATTTTCAACAAACATTTACCATCAAGTTATTATCACCAGAAGGTTATTTTTAAAAAGAAAAAAAGGGGAATTATATATAGCTAAATGTTAAACTTTATTTATTTATTTTTCATCAAATCAACATTCTAATCATTTGCTTACCATTCAGTTTTGGAAACCAGACAACAACAAAAAAAAAAGAATAAAATAAAAATTAACAATAATAACAATAACAATAATAATAGTAATAATAATTATGTTTTGAAAGCTGCCGGAAATGTTTTCCAATTAAATCCCGATTGCCAATCAATGGCGGTGGCATAAAAAAAAAAACGTCATTACCCCGTCAATTGACTTTCCAAGTTGACCTAGTTGTCTCAAATTATATAAAATTACTTTACACGACTTCAATAAGTTGGCAAAGATAGAAGGGCTATAACCATTCTCGGATCATTACATTTTAAATTAGACGGCCTCAAGAGGCTGCCTGAAGCTAGTTGTGGTTATAACAAAAAAGACCCCCCCCCCCCCCCTCCACCCCCGGGAATTTTTTTTTTTTCAATTTCAATGCAGAAGTCAGACTGAGACAGTATAAAGTCATTGACAAACATGGACTAAGATATCATCAAAAGTTTCTAATTTTTTTCTTTTTTTTTTTAATATTTAAAAATATAAATTAAATGTTAAAAGTGTTTGACTGGGTGGGGATCCTGACCTCCCATAGCGGGCAGGGAGGTACATACTGTGTCTTCTATCCCCAGATATCTATTTTCCAACATGCTTTCTGTCTTTGTCTTGGAATGAGATTACTTGGTTTTTTTTTCCTGGCCCTGGTCGGAGTCCTGGCTGGGAGGTAAACAGTCAAATGCATAGTTATTGTTTTGGGAGATGATATTTTTTTCCTTGTAAATCATCTCTCTGTTATGTATTATTATATTTATTTTTAATGTATAATGTAAGCATTTGAGTGTATTCCTCTTTGTTGGATTTTGTACTTGTGTCCGGATGAGACTTAT
>NC_088360.1:106739224-106746724 GCF_034508935.2 Berghia stephanieae
ATTATTATTATTATTATTATTATTATTATTATTATTCACATTATAGTGGGGCTCTCCCTTGGAATAGAATCCTAAAGACAAATGTTCCCTGGGATGAATAAAGGGAATTTTATTTACATATTTATTTATTTATTTATTTATTTGATTTTGATTTTTATCTTTTTATTTTTAAAAACTTCTTTTTCATTACTTTTCAACGTCCACAGCCTCCAGCACCTTAGTAGGTACATACCACATTGTTCATCCACGACGCTCAAGTCAGTCGGGGCCACAGACTGTATTATCTGTGGTCGGGGAGGAGTTGGTATAATTGAGAGTATTGCAACTCAAAACCAACAGACGTAATTTCCAGATAAAAATTACTACATGTTCAATAATATAATACAGACCTGCCTAGTACTACCACAAATTCTTATAAATAAATACGAATTTTTGGCCCCAATATACAGAACAACATTCGCTTCTTTTGACTCAAAAAAAATATTGTTGAAAAGGGACATTTAGTTCCTCAGAACCTATATTATATTATTCAGGACTTTGGAGCATTTTTTGGATCATGCTGAGGTCAAATTATTTACTTCTAGAGATAATTAAGTGGATTATTCGTCTATTTTTTTTTCTTTTTACTTTCCCTTGGAAACAACGATTGTCTGAAATTTCAAGTTGGCAGCTCTGTATAATATTTCTAAGTGGCCTTGGAGACTACAGACGCAAAACAGAAACAGTGTAATTTGATTAGAAATAGGATGTAACTCTACCTAAGTAATATCGTCATGGATACCAGACGGCCTTCAACAAATACGGCCATTTTTGCAAAGTCAATTATAATAGCTGTGTGTACCTTTAAACAAGCAAGCAAACAAACAAACAAACAAACAAAAAATTGATCTTTTATAATTTCCAAGATTTTTCTACAACAGAAGACCTACCAATTATCTCTGTCGTCTATCTGGAATTTAATTAGAAATGTATATATGTCTTTACTGTTTTGTTTTGTTTTGTTTTTTTTTTTTGTTTTTTTGTTGGCTGAAGAAGGGTTTTAAGCCTGAAACGTTCCGTGTTTGGTTTGTTTATTACTTTTTCCAGTCCACGGTATCTAGCAGCCTAGAATCAGCTTTTATACCGCGCAATATCCACTAAACATGCTCATAGCGCTTTAGGGGTCCCTAGCCAACCTCAACATTAAACATGTAGGACGAGACATGACGGCTGTTGGACGATAATACAATTTTTTATTTTATTTTATTTTATTTTACAGAGACAACGCTGTTAATGGCCAAATACTAGTTTTACACCTGAGCACAGTGAGAGCATGTGAGTAAAGTAAAGAGCCTTTTCCAAGGACTCTTCCCTTCCTACGCTCTTGAAATTTCGTATAAACTTGAATTATGAAACAAATCTTTGTTACATCAAGGCTTTTTTTTACTTTGAATTTAAGGTAGTATTTGATTGTTTTGGCAGTCAGAAAAGAAAAAGAAGAATTTTTCAGACCCGTCCAAACCATTGGACTAGACCCAGTGCCTATTGTCGGTCGAAGACCAGAGCATATTCCAGTCTCTATAGCATTATACAGACAGAAACAATTGTTTGCTACACTTGGAGATGATACAGATAGCGTGCACTTTGCTAAGAAGCTCACAACATTGCCATCCGGAAGTATAACGGACCAACACACAAAACTATGTGAAACCTTGAACTATTATAGTCTGGTTAATACAGTTTAGTGAGAATTACTCATAAACGCGGATGGCAAAAAGCAATAAACAAAAACCTGAGTGATGTCAACTTCAATATATCTATAAATTACAGAATACCAGACAAGTTCTGCAAAGTTCTTTCCACCAGATCTTTCAGACCCAGCTATCAAATCACTGTTTGGTGGTCAGAGGAATCAGGAGAAAAAAAAAATTTTCAACTGAGCTCGAGACCAATATAAGAGTCCTTTTGCATGTGAGACAAGTTCTTTACCAGGGGTTCCTATAGCTCTGTTGGTTGAGAAGTTGCTCCACATGCAAAGGGAACAAGGTCAATCACGGGTGCAGTCAAGATTATTTTCTGACCCCCTGTCCACCCAACAGTGATTGGGTCTGTCATATCTGGTGAAAGGTATTATGCGATAGATTGGTGTCTTATCCAAAGGGTAGCAAGCAACTGCTATTGTCTGTTTCACATGATAGAAACCGGGATAAACTCTGGCTCAATGAGCCTAATGGCTCTGAAGGACAATCAGAAGTGCTTTACCAACTGAGCCCTTGGGACCACATAACGCTTCATGTAAATGTGCGGCTATATGGTAGGACACTCGCTTTTGGATCGGAAAGGTCCTGGGTTCAATCCTCGCTCTGCGCATAGTTAAGTCCTTGGAAAAGGCTCTATACTCACATTCTCTCACCATACTCTGGTGTAATAATGTGTACCTGGCCGTTAACAGCGCTGTCTCTGTCCGCAATAATTGTAATATCACCTACAGGTGTCATGTCTCGTTCTACATGTTACATGTTGCTGTTGGTTAGGGACCCTTTGTAAAGCACTTTGAGCATGTTTAGTGGATATTGCGCTATATAAAAGCTCAAGGTCAAGTTTTACTCCATGTAACTAAACTTGCTTGCATTATATAAATCATAAGAGGGGGACAAAGAGAGAAGTCGTCAAGAATCTTTGCCTAAGAAAAAATAAATCGGGGAATTTTAACCCCTTTCCCCAACCCAAAATTAAAATTGCTCACTTGACAAGTAACAAATACAGGGTGGCCAACTTTTCAGAAACTGATTTAGGGAAAATTTTTGGTTACCGCGCAATAATGTTAAAGAGTGAAGTAATACACAGCCTAATACTAATTTAATACTTTACAAAGAATGAAAATGAAAACAGACATTAAGTTGACATACCTGTAAACCTTGGAAGTGAAAGGGGTAATTTTGACATATGTATCCTCTATCCAAGCTTAGGAGGTGCATTATGCCCTCTATTGAATTTGGTGCAGAAGTCACAGCCGCTATTCTATTAATAAATATGACTTGACAATTTAAAACTATAAAACTACACACACATTGAGACCACAGCATCACAACAATACTTTTTACACTATGTACATGATAACAGGCTTTGTTTACTGCTATTATTTGCCTTCTGAATGCAAGCTATCCATGGTGGATCTCTTGCATTTTTGCAAGAACTTGTCAGTCAATTGGACAGGTGGCATGCTTGATGAGGAGACCCTAATTTTATTAACTAAAAGACTGTTTAGAGTGGCATTGCTCAACTGAGATCTGCTTTCAGTTCTATTCTTCTTAACCAAACTAAATATCCTCTCTGATGCTGCATTACTGTGAGGAATTGAAAGAACACTCAGGGCTAGCTGTCCCAGGTTCTGGTAAGGCCTACTTCCATCTAGTGGACATATGTAGTGATGGAGCTGGTGCCATTGTCTATCACATCTTGGCTCATTCAGCACTGAAGCATTAAGTGGAGCTGATTGGAAGTTTGTAAACTCAGAGTGCAGTACATCCATTGAGCATTTTTTTTTACGATGGTTTTTTTTCGGGAAAAAAAACGCAGTTTCGGGACATAGGGAATTTCCCGAAATAATCGGGAAGGTTGGCCACTCTTTTTTTTTTTTTTTTTGTTTGTTGCTTTAGGTCTCTTCCAACACAATTGAGGTTATATGAGAGACCGCTGAAACAAAAAAACAAGCAATCTAACACTAACAAAAATAGTACAAATGTAAATCAAAATCATAACCTAAAGATATAAGCTAAATTATAAATAACCAAGAACAAACAGGCAGAAGATTTACAGAAAAAAAAAAAATATCTCCTGTCAAAAATACAATCACAAACCAAAGAAGCAGGATAGGCTAGTAAAGAGAAGAAGAAACGACATCACTATCGGATCGTACACCCATGCGAACATCATAGGTATACGATTCAAGGGTGATGCTCCCATCCAACCATTGGCCACTCTGCAAATAACAATGTGAAATTGAATGTAAGCTTCAATTTAATAAACAAAACCAGAAAATGTGAATGTTTCGGATTTCCCCTTAATCAATAAACAGGATGAATGAAACACTACAGACGAATGAGATAATATATGTGATAATAATGGCGTTGTTAAGGTGAACAAACAAAAACATTGATGGGGCAGGAATTTCCAACGCCATTATCACATATTATCTCATTCGTCTGAAGTGTTTCATTGTTGATAAAGGGCAAATCCGAAACATCCACATTATCTGTTTCTGTTTATTAAATTGAAGTTTACATTCAATTTCACATTGTAATTTATTTCTTTGAGCTTCGAGCAGCAACAATGACATCACTTGAAAAGATGATGGAAAACATTTTATCTTCAATAATCTTTAATCCCCTTTTCTCATTGGACACTAACAAGAACACAGTTCAGCCTGCCAAGTCATCCAGTTTGCAAGATTGAGCTGTTAATTGAGCTTTTATATAGCGCAATATCCACTAAACATGCTCAAAGCACTTTACAAGGGGTCTCTGGACAACAGCAATACTTAACATGTAGAACAGGACATAACACCTGTTAGGCAATTATTACAATTTTTTATGACAGAGACAACGCTGTTAACGGCCAGGTATTCAACTCATTTTACACCCGAGTGCAGTGAGAGAATGTGAGTAAAGAGCCGTTTCCAAGGAATCAACTATGTGCTGAGCGAGGCTCAAACCCAGGACTCTTCGATCCGAAACCGAGTGTCATCCTACCATGTCCACTAGACCACATAGCCGAAAGATGTAGAAATAAGAAAAATTATTCTTGGTTAACAGTTTCATTGGACATTCCTTGAATCGATTAATGATTTGCCATTGGTGCGGCTATTTGGTCTTGTGGTATGACACTCACTTTCGGATCAGAAGGTCCTGGGTTCGAGCCTTGCTCGGCGGATAGTTGAGTCCTTGGAAAAGACTCTTTACTCACATTCTCTCACCGTACTCAGGTGCAAAATGAGAACCTGGCCATTAACAACGTTGTCTCTGTCAGAAAACAATTGTAATATCGCCTAACAGGGGTCACGTCACGTCCTACTTGTTAAGTGATGCTGTTGGCCAGGGACCCCTTGTAAAGCGCTCTGACCACATTTATCATTTAGTGGATATTGCGCTATATAAAAGCTCAATTCTAAAAAATTTTTAATATGTAAACATAGTAGTCCAAGACTCCAAATTATTAGTCTTTCAGAGCCATAGGCTCCTTGGAGCTGAAATTTATCCAGTATTCTATAGAAGAGCCTTTGACGAAAAAAAATAGCAATTGCTTGCTACCTATTGGATAGAATGCTAATATATAGCAAAGAAATTTCTGCTAGAATTACAGAACCAGCAACACAATAACTGTTCCGCACAGGAGTGTCAAAAACAAAGATTTGACTTCACCGGGATTGATCCCAATCCTACGCGTCAAGGGAGTGGTCTGCCAACTAAGCTATTGGGACTCTCCACAAACTCCGAATGAATCCATTTGGCATAAACATCAAAAGTGGAAATTTAATTATTAAATAAACAAGCTACCATAGATGTTCCTTATTGAATGCAAAACCAAGATACCAACACAGTAGGGCTCAAACATAAGTAATCCAGATGTAAATAAAATGTATAACCCATCTCGATGTCACTCAGAATCGATCTCTGTCTCTTTGCGTGTGAAGTTGAAGCGAGTGCTCTACCAACTACTCCCTCGAGTCGACTTTGAATAATATTCAGATTCAGAGATGAAGCTTTTATCCTGGTTTCTATTGTGTGCAACGGAGAAAAGCAATTACTTGCTACCCTTTGGATAGTCTATCGCAAAGTACTTTCCACCAGATCTAACGTGCCCGGCTACCCAATTACTGCTGGGTGACATGAGGGGGGGGGGGGGGGTAAAAAAAAAATCTAGATTTCACTCAGAATCGATCTGGGTCCCTTTGCATGTGAAGCGAGTGCTCTATCAACTGAGCTGTTGGATCCCCCAATGTGGTTTTTATCTGGGCAAAAAAATATCAAAATCTGAAACCGAAACTTTCTAAGTAAGCAAACCATGAATGTTCAATCCTATATATTGCATTTCTTTTTCTTTCATTATTCTATTATTCATGTGAATTCATATTAAATTATTAAAATTCAGATATTGAAAAAAATAAATAAGTCTAAATTATATTCATTAAGGCTTCAATCTAAAAATCACTGTATCATTAACAGTAGCTGGTGTAACAAGAGTCAACTAAATAACAAATGTTGAGGAGGTGTACAAAATTAAAACGAGGCAGATCTGTAAAACGAAAACTAAATTATCAAAACAATGATTTTTTCTCTCTGGGAAATTGGGGGGGGGGGAGGTTAAGAATCACAATGAATGACATTCATATAAAGGACCAATTAATGAAACGTTAAGGATTCTCGTTGGTGTTAGGTTGCAGAACAAAACAAAACAAAAGGCAAGATGGGTTGTTTGTTTTATGGTTTGGTTTTGTTTTTCTTTTCCTGTGACAAAGTAGTGCTAAATTCTTATAGTAGAACGCTCTTTTTTCTTTTCTTTTTTTTTTTTTTAAATTTAAATTATCTTCTAAATAAAAAATTGGAAAGATGGTGATTGAAAGAAAAACAGAAACGAGTAGAGGAAAACTTACTTTGAAAAAATGCCATGACTTTTTCTTTCTTTGCTGATGCCGATGATAATGCAGAGGATGTCAACAAAATCAAGACTGCGACGAGCAATGTCGTCGTTTTTATACGAATCATCGTGAAGGATTAAAATTGTATCCTGTCGAATTAAACAATCACTCTTAATTATAGTAAAGAAATCTCTTTACACAACGACCTTACGTTCGTAAAGTTCTAAATCCACAGTGACAAAGGCTTTCTGTTCGATGTCTGCTACTGTCACTGTACACAGCAGTGACAGTCACCAACTGAAGTCACTGTCACTCACTACAGTCAAGAATCACTTCCACTTTGATCTCGAGTCGCCTTGAAAAAAATAAGGACACATGCGAATCTTTATGAAAAATATCACATTATCTTATTTGATATCCTGGTTTAACACTTGCAACAACAAATAACACCTCTTGTCACCTCGTAAAAAAAAAGTATAACACAGCAGAACACATTCAGTCCCCAATCTGTCACTCTCGTTTCAGTGTGTGACACAGTTTCCTGTTCCGTCGAGGGTTGCCAGATTATTTTTCAACAAAATGCCAGGGGAAGACTCAAAAAATGCCTAAACACTCAAAAAAAATGCCAAAGTCTGTTGACTCCCACCCCCACTAAGAAAACTACTCACTTTTGATAGACAATTTACTATCATATCCTGGTGGCTTGCGTGTTTTCTTTTCTTTTTTTTAAATTATACTAAATTTCCTGTTGGGGTAATTTTTTACCTACTGACTACTAAGTGGAGTTAAACCACTACACCACGGTTGGACTTTAAGAATGAAAAAGAAATACATTAACATGAAAGGTAAATACGTAAACAGTTAAATAATTATTGACAATTAAG
>NC_088360.1:106751724-106779224 GCF_034508935.2 Berghia stephanieae
GTCATTCATTTTTTTAATAGGGATCTCAAGCCGTAAACAATCGTACGGCTACAGTGACCATGGCGATGGTCATTCATACTTCCGCTCTGCCTCGTCCCGAGCTGACCCGGCTCATTCTCATATAAAAACCGTGGGGACCTCTCGACTCTCTCTCTTATCCTACAGACACCAAACTCTCTCAGCTTACAGACTCCTGATACAGACACCATACTCACTACTCTCTCATTTACTTCTTTCTCAATTACCTACTGCTTAGATTCAGGGTAAGCTATATTTTTATACTTTTAAATCTATCTATTTAATATCTAGTTTTAACTTAGTAATTCCGTGATCACCGGCCATCTGGACCCATCCTAGCCATGTAGTCCTACAGCCAGAATACCGAGTTCTGGCAATCATGGTAGTTACTACATTTTCAATCGTTGTGGAAAGGTTTGAGTCTACACTGGTTGGCATTTGTTTTTAATTTTTATAAGTCTTTTAACAAATTCCAAGACGAGTTAAAATCATATCAAAACACTCTCCAGTGGATCATATGACCTTGTCGCGGTCGGAGGGCTTGTGTGTGACGGCGTGTCTCGATGATCGTAAGTGAGAGGCCAGACCAAGAATGATCTACAACGGTCAGCATCGTCAACAAGGAAGGAAGAAGGGAGGAAATCAACCGTCGATTTCAGCTTCCCCTAGTCCACACCCTTGGGTGTGGGTGTTGTCCACGACATGGGGGGGGGGGGGGGGAAAAGGGACTGACTCTCTACAGGACATCCTTCCGGATTCCCAACTTAGACCATCTGACCACTGGTAGATGGAGCTCGTCATCAGGGGACCGACATCCATCTAAGAGAAGGACACTCTGAGCAAAAACCCAGACAGATGGAGTTCGTAAACGGGGGACCGCAATCCATCTAAGAGAAGGACACTCCGTACAAAAACCCGGACAGGTCGAGTTCGCTAACAGGGGACAGCAATCGTTCTAGGAGCAGGACACTCTGAAGCAAAACCGCCACTGCCTTGTGGACAGACCTTGGATGGTCAAAGGCTAAGGAAGCAAATCCTGAAAAACAGCACATCGAAGACAGAGCAGCGGGGCCGGAAGGCGCAAATATCACAGGAAACTGGAAACTGCCACTGCATGCTTAAATCCCAATATGACATATCAAAACAAAAATTACAGTTATTTCTATGTTATATTATTGTCATTTGTTTCATCCATCAAGTAACAGTAACAGTTGCTCCTACTTTTGTTGTTCTTATTCACATGTATTAAAAAGTGCTTTGATTTAATTTGAGACTGCTTTTTTATCTATTATTGCAGATATCTGACCTGACTGTTACTGTGATTAAAGATGACGGATGTTATTGAGGATGCAGAAAATATTCTGCAAAGAGCTATTGACCTGCTTGATGTTTTTCTCAACAGGCTGGTAAGTGTAGTAATATGATGAAATCAAGTGTCTCATAATTTGACTTTTCATTGGTATATTTTTTATAAAATGTGTCTTTCCCACTTACACAAGTCTGATAATGTGTGCAGTTTCATCAGGAGCTATATATTAATTTTTGTAGTGTTTTTATGCACCTCCGTTGACGGTGTATCTTAACGGATCGTTTTTAAACACCTCCGTCAAGCATGCGCATCCCACCCAATCTCATCAGCGATATTGTGTTTCTGTATTTGGACATGGCGAAAGTTATATTGTGACATCTGTAGGATGTGTTTGTTAATAAATTTATATAAAAATAATAATAATTTAAAAAATCGAAATATTTAAAACCAGAAAATAGAAGACATATTTTTTAAAGTCTACTTTATTGAGAAAGACAATATGTTTGTTTTTTTTTTTTTTGTTTTTTTTGTTTTTCTCTTTTTGTTTTTCAAAAACTTTTAATCATGTTTTTATAAAAAACTTTGATTTTAATTTGCTAAAATTATGTATTTATTTGAGATCAGTATTTGTGTTTCATGTTTCTTTTAACTTTTGATTTTTAAAATTATTGTTATTATTCTTTAATTTATTATCATTGAATAAACATACATCGGTAATCACTAAACTAAGCAGCGTGCTAAACTACAATCTAAAACTATTTAAACCTCATGGATGTATGCAGCAACATTTTTATTAATTTACCATCACCGCCAACGGAGGTGCATACAAAAACAGTGCGTTTTTGTACACCTCCAATGGACGTGCATAAAAACACCACCCTTAATTTTTTTATAAAAATGACTAAATAATGATTTCTGCTTTTTAAAAGAGAAGTTTAAAGAACTAGTTCTGTATCTTTCTCAATGATGATATGTATGAATTTGACACACAAGTGTTGTGAATTCAATTCTCAGCATCTCGTTCACTCCGACAAAATACAGAAATAAGTTTAGTTGCCATAATTTTTTTTTTATTTGGTCATTCTGGATTCTGATTATTTATATCACAAGAATAATTTTTTGACTGTAGTTGTTGTTCACTAACAATAACAAGTTACTTTTTTTGTTATTCTTTGTCAGGTTGAGCGCTTGAATGCCAATATTCACAGACCCCTTACCAGACGTACTCTGTTGAGATGGATAGCTGCATTCTTCCCCGCTCCTGTCAATCCCAGGATTAAATTAGAGGTATTTGATATTTTTAATGATGAAAACCTGTATAAGGTAGAGGCATTGGATTTTTAAATGTCATACAATTTCAAGGCTATTTTGCATTTTCAATCACATTTTTTTTTACTCCAAAAAAGTATTTTGTTGCTAATAAAACAGAGGTCTTTTAATTTGTATACTTTAGACCAATACCATGCTATAATGTGAAATAATCTTTTACTATTTCTCATTGATACAGACCTGCCTAACCGCTATGAAAAGTTTGTAGAATTACAAATTTTTGATCTGACTGCAGAGTATCTTTAGCATGTTTAATAGAGAATGTTGAAAAGATTGTTTTGGTGACATAATACGTTAATCAAGGACTTTTTGAAGCCAATCGCAATGTTTTGCTGGGACAATTTGGTCATTTAAGTAACTTTTTTTCCTTAGAATTTTTAGAATTATGAAGTTGGCAGATCTGTTGATAGTTTTTCAAGATAAAGAAGTCTTAATTTTTAGATTTTCTTTTTTTTTAAAAATAATGAAATGAAATTTGTCTCTAGGGTCTATTCCAAGGGAAGACTAGAATAACCCAGGCGTCAGCCGCAGTGCAGCGCCGCAAATTGAGTTACGGCGAGGTGACTTGCTCAAGGCCACACAGCGCGGCGGCAGGTGATCGTATTCGGTACCTTTCGTACCGCTGGGCCATGCTGCCCCAACTTGAGAGATTTTTTAATGAAAAAAAAAACCCAAAACAATTTAAATTATGATTTTTTTAAAGCGAAGAATCATATTTTTTTGTCTATCATCTAGAAATATTGATATTTGTGCTGTCAATTTTCATGTTGCTAAATAGAAAAATTAATTTAATTTCACAGAGAAATATTGGTTCCCAGTCTCTCATGATGAGTCGATGGGCGAGTTGTGGCAGCCTTCCTTACTCCGATTCAGTGTCCAGTTTGAATCAGTTGGTGGAGGAGGATCTTGGAGACAATATCGTTAGGTATAGGTTAGTGTAACTTTTGGTTTTCTTTGTTTGACTCATTGGTTTTTTTTTTATCTCGTTTTTTTTGTTGTTTTGTTTTTGTTTTTGCTATATTTTGTGCTTACTTTCTTATCCGAACTAGCGACCACCTGAGCTCTAGCCCTTCGGTCTTGTGCCATGACGTAGAAGTTAGACGTCTATATTTTGTAGATCAATAAATCTGTAAAAAGTAATTTGGAAACTAAATTCTGTTGTTACTCTTTATAAGAAACAATTGTTATATTATTGATATAATTTACATCGTCATCACAGCCTGCCTTCTGTTATGATAAAAAATTGTAGAATTACAAAATTTTGGCTTTTTTTTCTATTTGAGAACTTTATGACTGTCTCAAATGTCTTGAAAACTTATTGAAAGTGGAAGTTGATGCCAGGCTACAAAATTTTTCAGATTTCGAAATGTTATTTTTTCCTTGTGAGGGTAAATTGTTGTTTTTCAGATTAATTTATAGGGACCACAAGTTTTTATCTCCTAAAATGTACCAATTGTTGAATTTTAAAATAAGCAGATCTGTCATTATCATCATCATCATTATCGTCGTCGTCGTCATCATTCTAAATTAAAGATAGAAAGTTAGAAAAGTTTATCATTTGTTCTTACCTAACAATCCCAAAAAAAGAAAAAAAAAATGAAAATGACAAGATATTTATTACATTTATGACATTCTCAACTCATAATTTTATCTCGTAAATAACCTATGCTGGATTCTGTTCTTTTCTTTTTTCTTTTTACAGAATGGCGGGCAACATAAATGCTATGTCTGATGATGATGATGACGATTACGGAGACGATCCCTTTCCCAGTTCATCGATGGAGTGGAACCGCTTTACATCCACTCCTAATGTAATCCATAACGCTTCATCCTGCTCCAGTTTGGCTTCCTCGACACGAGATCCAGAAACCGACCACAAAATATCCGAAATGGAGGAGGAACTGGCATCTCTCCGTCAACAGATCGCCTTGTTGGTGATGACGCAGGAGAATACAACCATCAGCCAAACTTTTACTGGTAAGGACAGGTTATGTAGTCTTGTGGTATGACACTCGCCTTCGAATTGGAAGGTCCTGGGTTCGATTCCCAATCTCTGAGTGGTGTTTAGTTGAGTCCTTGGAAAAGGCTCTTTTTACTCACATTCCGCCACCGTACTCGGGGTGTATTGTATTTCTTTTATTTTTCCTCCATCATACCCACTATGTCATAAGTGGAAAATTAGTGCGGTAAAGGCAATCGTTCAAAACATTCCTCTTTTTTTTACTTCCTGTCACCATATCAGCAGGCTTGCCCACCAGTATGATTTCTCATATTTCAATAAGCTTTGAGGTCCAAAATATGGGAATATGTAATGAGAATGTTGATTGAAATATGATAATATGGGAATGTTGACCAATATGTGATAAATGCAGAAATTCAGAGTTTTTATTAAAATGGGGGGGAGATTTTAAAAGTAGAAAAGTTGAAGGTAATCAAATATTGTCTTCTAGATGAGAATCGGAGTAGCCAAGCAAATAATTGTCATAGGAATAGCAGGAGTTTACTACCCTCTTCTAGCTTGATAGGTCTCCATAAATTCGATGATTGTTTGATTTTGATATTTTTGATTTTTTAACATGTTTGAATATATGAGAAAATGACCATAGATATTGGGAGAAATATGAGAAAATGAACATAAATATTGGGAAAAACATGAGATAATGACAATAGATATTGGGAAAAAATAGAAAATGACCATAAATATTGGGAAAAATATGAGATAATGACCATAGATTTTGGGAAAAATATGAGATAATGACCATCGATTTTGGGAAAAATATGAGATAATGACCATAGATTTTGGTAAAAATATGAGATAATGACCATAGATATCGGAAAAAATATGAGATAATGACCATAGATATTGGGAAAAACATGAGATAATGACCATCGATTTTGGGAAAAATATGAGATAATGACCATAAATATTGGGAAAAACATGAGATAATGACAATACATATTGGGAAAAACATGAGATAATGACAATACATATTGGGAAAAATATGAGAAAATGACCATAGATTTTGGGAAAAATATGAGATAACGACCATAGATTTTGGTAAAAATATGAGATAATGACCATAGATTTTGGTAAAAATATGAGATAATGACCATAGATTTTTTGTAAAAATATGAGAAAATGACCATAGATATCGGAAAAAAACATGAGATAATGACCATAGATGTTGGGAAAAATATGAGATAATGACCATAGATTTTGGTAAAAATATGAGATAATGACCCTAGATTTTGGTAAAAATATGAGAAAATGACCATAGATATTGGGAAGAACATGAGATAATGACCAAAGATTTTGGGAAAAATATGAGATAATGACCATAGATGTTGGGAAAAATATGAGAAAATGACCATAGATTTTCGAAAAAAAATATGAGCAAATGACCATAGATATTTGAAAAAAATATGAGATAATGACCATAGATATTGGAAAAAAATATGAGAAAATGACCATAGATGTTGGGAAAAATATGAGAAAATGACCATAGATTTTGGGAAAAATATGAGATATTGACCATAGATATTGGAAAAAAATATGAGAAAATGACCATAGATGTTGGGAAAAATATGAGAAAATGACCATAGATTTTGGGAAAAATATGAGATATTGACCATAAATATTGGGAAAAATGTGATAAATCATTTCAAATGGTTGAGGTTTGTTGGCAAGTTTTCATCAGCACTGATTGGTAAACTGCCTGAAATAAACTTTCAATTGAATTCTATTGCTTTCTGAATGTTAAAATATTTTTTTTTCTCTTCCAGAATCCTCATCAAAAGAGTCCGATATTTCACAAGCGGCTGCTTTGCCTTTACCCGAGTCTCCTTCTCCCTCTTCTAGCCTCGAGTCTGGATACGAACCCATCCAGCCTCTTCTGTCCTCTAGCTGTTCTGACAATACTGTCAATTCACCTGATTCCAGCATTCCTCCCCCTCCACCTCCTCCACCACCCCCGCCTCCTCCCCCATTCCCTCCCATGATGTCATTGACGAAGCCCCGCGGTCAGGATGTCCTGAAGTCAGTTAAGGTTGGTATCATAAATAAAAACAACTCTTGTGTCCTTCAACCTTTTGAGATATTAAATGAAAACAAGAACTGGCTTCCCGTTGAGAAACGTAAAGAATATAATAAGATCTGTACTGTTGTTTTTAATTGAGCTTATATATAGTGCAATATCCACTAAACATGCTCAAAGCGCTTTACAGTGGTCTCTGGCCAACACCTGAGTATGGTGAGAGAATCTGAGTAAAGGGTCTTTTCCAAACTCAACTATGCGCGAGTGAGGCTCGAACCCAGGACCTTCTGATCCGAAAACGAGTGTCATACCATAGACCACTGAACTCTGATTGCAGAAATCTGAGATCAAAGTCTGATAATCACATTCCCAGTGAAGCCAAAAATGATTCTCAAAATTGGTGAGCATGCGTTTGAATATTCTGCACCCCTTATCTAGAACTCCCTTCCAAGATATATCATAGACAGTAGTGATTCAGAATTCTTTAAAAAAAACATCTTAAAATGTAACACTATATAATTATATTGCTTCGTTTCTGACTGCATGTTTGAGTGAAAGTTGTCACGGTACATATTAAAAATAAGTGCTGCCCCCCTGATATTTTGGCTCCTATCAGTCCATATATTATCATTATTTTAAAGGTTCTCTGTTTGAAAATATTTGATAATGAGTCTTTTTTTTTTCAAATTTAAACGTAGAAATTGAAGTGGAATAGCAAAATTCTATTATTATTTATTTATTTAAAATTCCGAGCTCCTCGTGTTTATTTTGTAATTTTTCATATCATTCCATGAATTATTAATTCATTATTTCTTACAATATTACAGAAGAAAGTTGGCTTTTCCACTTCCAGTGACTCCGACTTGGATTCTAACAATACGGATGTTCCAAAAATGACCGACATCCTCAGAGATCTTGGCAGCGTTAAACTCAAAACTATTGAAAGGTAAGCTTGCTTGTTTGTATGTTTTGCTTTCCTTTGGATCATTCAAAGTTTGAAAGTTTTAGTTTTAGAAATAGTATTATTCTGTAATAGACAAGGTTGCCAATTTTCCGTACATTTACAGAATTTATTATGTTATGAACCTTCAGTATATTTTCCAATCACCTGCTAAACGGGGAAAAAAGTAAGTACAAAATGCCTTTTTACTGGAGTTCAGCACTCAGAAGGGGGTCAGTCTATGTGTTTGCGTTAAAGTTCAGTAAATCTTTCCTCCTGAATTGGCAACCCTGAATAGTTCCTCTGACAGTTACATCACCTCTACCTGGCCACGAGAAGAACACTCCACAATTGAGTCTGTCTACCACTCCAAAAGAAGTGGTTTCAAACGTAGTAGCTATCTATCTTGAGGCCCTCTCATGACCTCAAGAAGTTGCGAGAACTCAAAGATAATTTCTATCTTTGAAACCACTTTTTTGGAGTGTTGGATGGCGTCGACTGTAGAGCATCCATTTCTCAGCCAGGCACAGTTGCCGTAACAGTCGAATCACGGGTTCAACTCCCCATTGCCACAAGAGTTTTGTTCTCTATCGTCTTCTTGCGCTTCTCTACTCACTTCATTTCTTGTCATGAAAACCGGGTAATCTGATGTGGCTGCAAAATAGCACTTTTGCTGTTGCCAGGATTCTCTGAATTTGAGGAAGCAGCATTCACAGAGTTCATGGTTTCAAGATTTAGGAAACCTTTATTGTAAAGGGATTTGAAACTTTTGATACACGAACATGTTCAGGTTTGTTGACAAATTGAACCCATTTGCTGACTTGTGATGAGGATTTTCAAATGAATTTCAGGTCACCAGGAGGAACCCCATTCAGACCAAAGCCCCGCCAAGACCCAACAGATCCAGCCTCCATTATTGCTATGGCTCTGAAAAAGAAATTCGCTCATCACCGGGGGTTTTTCAGCCCTGAATCTGACAAAGAAAACGACAGCCCTTTCGCATCTCCTGACCCATTTGCAGCGGTAAGTTTGTTGTTTGATAGCAAGTAAATCAAGGAGTATTTTTATCGTGTATTTTATCAATGATATCTGGTCTCGTGATGAAGCCGTAGAAGCATAGACTTGACCAAAATCTGGAGCTGAATCTACTGCTTGGGTGGGTTTTTTTTGACATCCCATAGTGGGCAGGGAGGCACTTACTGTGTCTTCTATCCCTCTGTATCTGTTTTCCAACATGCTCTCTGTCTTTGATAAAGAACAGAACAAGTGTGTATGAAAGATGCCAGATAAAGCGAGAAAGAAAAATACAAGAAAAAAAAATAAGTAAAATGAGTACCTGGCCATTAACAGTGTTGTCTCTGTCAGGAAAATAATATTGTAATATCGCCTAATAGTAATAGGCGTCATGTCTCTTTCTACATATTAGATGTTGCTGTTTGTCAGGGACCCTTTTAAAAGCGCTTTGAGCTTATTTAGTAGATATTGTGCTTTTTAAAAGTTCAAATTTTTAAGACTATCTCTCAAAGGCAAATTACCAAAAAGTTTCTAGTTGTCACGGAATTTTTGTATTGTTTTGTACTCACCAGACATGTTCCAAGTCTACAAAACGCCGCCTCAGCCTACTGACTCCTGGAGATGGTCACGGATCGGACAGCTGGAGCCCTGCTGCTCCACCCCTCCAGACTTTAAATGCATGATGGTATTGTTATGCCCAAGGTTGTATAGATTTGTACATATCACTTATGTATTTTTTATTTTGTGTAAATCTTTGTTAACTACAGAAAAAAAAAAGAACAGAAAAAGCCTCCTGCTTTTTGTTGTTTAAATTGTTCCAATGTTTTTGTTCACTGTACTTATGCTAATGCTGTATGCTAGTCTACTGTATGCTTAACAAGTCCGACTCCAGAGGATGGTCATGGTTCCCTGATAGCTTGAACCCTAGTTTTCCACTCCTCTAGACCTTGAACTTGAATGCATCATAGAATATTTCCGTGCCAAATTTTATAGATTTCTACATTCGACTTAGTGTATTTTGTGTGGTTCACGGTTTACTGCAAATTATGTCTCTCTCTCTTCTATTGTTTGATGTTTTATAACGTTTTTGTTTCATTGTACTTACATACCAATACTATATTATATAATAATCATTATTATTGCTAGGTAGGAATCTTTCGTATGGCGTTGCAAGCACTGTAACAAATGAGCACGTGCATAGATAGTTTTATTAAACTATCATTAACATGCAAAATCTAAAGACATTAGCTTTGATACTATGCCTATAATTTGTCTCAGAAAAGTGTAATAAATAGGCACAGGGTAAAAGTAACCCAGGATAAACTACGGATGTAGTCGGTGGTAGGGTTGAGTTGAGTGAGTTAAGACTATTGAGACAAATAGTTTTTGTGGGGATGCTGCCTCTGTAAGGCAGGCTTGCTAACCAGTATGGTTTCTCATATTTAAATACGCTTTGAGGTCCAAAATATGATAATAATAATATGGGAATATTGACTAAAATATGCAAAATGATAAAGGTCAGGATTTGTGACAAAAAAAAAGGGGGAGGGGGGATGATTAAAATAGTGGAATAGTTGTGTGGAAAAAAGTGATAAATGTTTTCAAATGGCTAAGTTTGGTTGGCAAGTCTGTGTATGGTTAGGTCTTAGTGGTGATCTCAGACACACAAGATAGATAGCTCTTGGTATCCACTTGTAATTGTCTTACATTTTCTTTGGTGCTTTTGAGTGTAAATGGTGCTGCTCGTAGCTCGAAGAAATCAATAACAATGTGAAATTGAATGTAGGCTTCAATTTAAGATACAAAAACAGATAGAATGGAGGTTTCAGGTTTCCTCTTTATTAACAAAACAAGATGAATGAAACGCTACAGACGAATGACATAATGTGGTAGTGGTGGTGTTAAGAAGAATCATCCGAAACCTCTGTTTTATATCTGTTTTCGTATCTTAAATTGAAGCCTACATTCAATTTTCCATTGTTATTTATTGGTGCTTTTGAGTGTATCTAAACTCCATATCTACTGTCGTTTCACTCACCCATGGTCTTCCTATTAAATGGCGCTGAAATGAGTTTAAAGTGTGACAGGTGCCTTAAAACCCTTGTGAGCAATCACCTGTGGTATTGAATTATTGTTATTCATATTTTTGATGATAGTATTATTGTTATTATTATTATTATTATTATTATTATTATTATAATTATTATTATTATTATTTATTATTATTATTATTATTATTATTATTATTATTATTATCATTATTATTATTATTATTATCATTATTATTATTATTATTATTATTATTATTATTATAATTATCAAATTTGATATTTATTAATTTTGTTGAAAGTCGTCGTCACTACGATCTGAAAGTGTGAAACTTAGATTTAGTTTAACATATAATATTATGAAGACAAAAGTGCAAAAACTTTCTTCACTTTAAAGACTTATTAATGAATAATTTTCAACCTATTCTTCTGTACGGTAGAAAAACGCGTCTTAAAAATTTTGGCCAGAAAACTCATCCTTAAAATATCTATCAGTTAAAGTGTCATTTTAATCGATTGAAAAAAAATTTTCTTTATTTGAAGTAAATCAGATGACTTTTCATGAAGTTATGGTCAGATGTATGGGAAAGGTATCCAGCAACTTTTCCCATATTTCATACTTTTTCAACTTGACTAGTTGTAAAAAAATATTTAGAAGTGAAATTAAGTTTTGGTATTTCCAGAAGATGTACAAAAAGGGTTGAATCAATCATTTATGACAAGAAATCATTTTTGATTTTTTAAAAATTGACCTTCTAACTAAACTTGGCAATATCTCAGTTCAAACCTTTCCACCATCCGACTGAGTATGTCATTCACTGTAACGTTTAGTTGCCACGTTGATTTCAACGTTGTGATCCATCAAACAGATCTGCATACTTGAAATTGGAAAAATTCGTAGTTTTCAGGGCGGGTAATAACATAGTAGTAAACGTTATAAATACCATTTAAGAAATGACCAATTTGTGTTTATAGACGTACATTGAGTTAATGTTTTAAACTCCTTTATATTATAGTAACTCTGGCAACAAAAGCTTTGTTTTCAAGAAGTTGATTGAATTAAAGATCTTTCTATAATTGTCAATTAGGACCCAACAATTCGTATTTTTGCAAAATGTTGGTGGTAGTAGGGGATGTGCATCCAGTTGATGACTTACATTATAGTACAATGACTTACATTATAGTACAATGACTTACATTATAGTTCAAGGACTTACATTATAGTACAATGACTTACATTATAGTACAATGACTTACATTATAGTACAATGACTTACATTATAGTACAATGACTTACATTATAGTACAATGACTTACATTTTAGTACAATGACTTACATTATAGTACAATGACTTACATTATAGTACAATGACTTACATTATAGTACAATGACTTACATTATAGTACAATGACTTACATTATAGTACAATGACTTACATTATAGTACAATGACTTACATTATAGTACAATGACTTACATTATAGTACAATGACTTACATTTAGTACAATGACTTACATTTAGTACAATGACTTACATTATAGTACAATGACTTACATTATAGTACAATGACTTACATTATAGTACAATGACTTACATTATAGTACAATGACTTACATTATAGTACAATGACTTACATTATAGTACAATGACTTACATTATAGTACAATGACTTACATTATAGTACAATGACTTACATTATAGTACAATGACTTACATTATAGTACAATGACGTACATTATAGTACATTGACTTACATTATAGTACAAGGACTTACATTATAGTACAAGGACTTACATTATAGTACAATGACTTACATTATAGTACAATGACTTACATTATAGTACAATGACTTACATTATAGTACAATGACTTACATTATAGTACATTGGATTGTACTTTCTTTATTTGACATAAAACGATTCTTAATGAAGTCCAGTTTTGCTTCCAAATTTTTACACCCATGTTTTTTTGTTTTTTGTTGTTGTTTTTTGGTGAAATTATTAAAAAGTTTTGTAACATTAAGAAAGATTCCTGGATGGGGTTTCTGGCCTCCCATAGTGGGCAGGGTGGCACTTACTGTGTCTTCTATCCCCTTATATCTGTCTGGGTGGGGTTCTTGTCCTCCCATAGTGAGCGGGGTGGCACTTACTGTGTCTTCTATCCCCTTATATCTGGGTCGGGTTCCTGGCCTCCCATAATGGGTAGGGTGGCACTTACTGTGTCTTCTATCCCCTTATATCTGGGTGGGGTTCCTGGCCTCCCATAATGGGTAGGGTGGCACTTACTGTGTCTTCTATCCACTTATATCTGGGTGGGGTTCCTGACCTCCCATTAGTGGGCAGGGTGGCACTTACTGTGTCTTCTATCCCCCTATATTTAGGGTGGGGTTCCTGACCTCCCATTAGTGGGCAGGGCGGCAGTTACTGTGTCTTCTATCCCCCTATATTTAGGGTGGGGTTCCTGACCTCCCATAGTGGGCAGGGCGGCAGTTACTGTGTCTTCTATCCCCCTATCTGTTTTCCAATTTGCTTTCTGTCTTTGTCTTGGAATGAGATTACTTGGTTTTACCCTGGCCTTAGCCGTGGTTCTTAGCTGGGAGGGAAACAGTCAAATGCATAATTATTGTCTTGGGAGATGATACTTTTTTCCTTGTAAATCATCTCTCTCTTATATGTACTGTTCTATTTATTATTTTGAATGTATAATGTAAGCATTTGAGTGTGTTCCTCTTAGTGGGATCTTGTGCTGGTGTCTGGGTGAGACATTTAGGTGATCTCAAACCAAGTACATTGATTGTGTGCTCTTGGAATCTACGTCTGTTCCCTATTTGAACCACTCCCCTTTGTCTTATTCTTTTCCTCAAGTCCTTTTAATTGTACATCTAGAATCTTTTCACTTTCCAATTTTCTTCCTTTTTACTGGCGCTGATATTACCTCAATGTGTTGAAAGTGCCGTAAAACTTTTAAAAACAAACAAAAGAAATATTCAAAGTTATCCATCGGTTTTCTCACGGGTGAGAGGTCCAAGGTTCGAACCCCAGTCGAGACGGGTTTTTTTTTGGGATGTTTTTTTTTTTTTTTTTAATTATTTTTTTTCTTTCTGCTTTGTCTTGGTACTCTTCCCCAAGGAAAATAATGAAGCAGGGCTCGAACCCAGGTCACAGTCCAATGTCTTAACCACTCAGCCACTTCGACACTATTTTTATTTCATTGGTATGTACTCAATCTCAACAGACGGCTTGTAGTAGTCATTTGGAAATATAAGGCCCAAGAGCTCAAACGTATCCCATCAAAGCCATGAGACCCATGGAGCTGGGATTTATCCTGGTTTCTATATTGTGAAACGGACAAGTGCAATTGCTCGCTTCCCTTTGGATAGGATACTTGTCCATCGCAATGTACCTTTCACCAGATGTAACAGTCCCAACAACCCAATCACAGCTCGGTGGACAAGGGGGTCAGAAAAAAAAATGTTGACTGCACCTGAAAATCGATCTCAGCCCCCTCCTCCTCTCTCTCTCTCTCTTCCCCCCCCCCCCCTCCTCTCTCTCTCTTCCCCCCCCCCCCCCCCCCCCCATCCAACCCCTGTGGGCGGAAGTTTATTGAATTCTGCATTAAATGAACAGTGACAATTCTTGGTCTTAGTCTTAAACAGAGAACTTTCTACGACCCACCCCTTCCTCTTCATGCTCTTCGTATTCTTATTCTTATTCTTCGTCGTCTTCTTTTTTTTTTTTTTTTTTTTTTTCTTCTTCTTCTTCTTCTTCTTCTTCTTTCTTCTTCTTCTTCTTCTTTTTCTTCTTCTTCTTCACCACCACCACCACCGGTAACAAGATAAATTTATTATTGGAGGGACTTAATCAGATTGCAACAAAATATTGACAAGATTAACTGAGTCACTGCCCTTCTCTTCGTTTGACACGATGAACATAACTGGCTGTTTTTACTGGGTGGGGTTCCTGACCTCCCATAGTGGACAGGGGGTTACATACTGTGTTTTCTATCCCCTTATATCTGTTTTCCAACATGCTTTCTGTCTTTGTCTTGGAATGAGATTACTTAGTTTTGTCCTGGCCCTGGCCGGAGTCCTAGCTGGGAGGGAAACAGTCAAATGCATAGTTTTTGTTTTGGGAGATGATATTTATTTCCTTGTAAATCATCTCTGCTATGTATTATTATATTTGTTATTTGAATGTATAATGTAAGCATTTGAGTGTATTCCTCTTTCTGGGTGGGGATCCTGACCTCCCATAGTGGGTAGGGAGGTACATACTGTGTCTTCTACATCTATCCCCTTATATCTGTTACCCAACATGCTTTCTGTCTTTGTCTTGGAATGAGATTACTTGTTTTTTTCCTGGCCCTCGTAGGAGTCCTGGCTGGGAGGGAAACAGTCAAATGCATAGTTATTGTTTTTGGAGATGATATTTTTTTTTCCTTGTAAATCATCTCTTGTTATGTATTATTATTTTTGTTATTTTCAATTTATTATGTAAGCATTTGAGTGTATTCCTCTTTGTTGGATTTTGTACTTGTGTCCGGATGAGACTTATAGGTGATCTCAAACTAGGTACATTGGTGGTATGCTCTTGGAATCTACATCTGATCCCTATTTGTTCCCAGTTCCCCTGTCTTACTTTCTCTTGAGTGCTTTAATTGTAATTCTAGAACTTTTTACTATCCCATATTCTTCCTTTTTACTGGCGCTGACATGACCTTAATGTGTTGCAAGCACCGGAAAACCCTTTAAAAATAAACAAGCGAACAAACAACTCTTTATGACGTTATTGAAGGGGATGCACTCTTACACACTCACTTAATCCTCACTGCGCCGTCGAGTGCTTGAGGCAACAACACGTGATCGCCAATGCTCTCGGTCTTTCGCTGTCTAGGTTGCATGCAGGCTGAGGCCCTGTGTTTTTTGTGCTCTCTTTATACTTCTCCAATTTTCATTAGGTCTACATCGGTTTCTTTTTTCTTGTGGAGTTCAGCGTAATAGTAATACAAAGAACAAGTGTGTATGAAAGGTGCAGGTTAAAGCAAGAAAGAAAAAAAAAACCATCCCAAAAAATCAGTCGACATCGACTGGGGATCGAACCTCAGGTCTTCTGATTACCGGTCAGACGTGCTACCATTACACCACAGAGGCTCCCGATAGTTGGGACAATTTTAATAATCTTCTCAAGGGTACGCGTTTTACGCTGTGAACCCTCGCTTGCATCAAACAACACATGCATTCAACACGAGAGGACGAGGACGAAGATATTAATTTGAGTTGCTCCATTTGCGTAATGCTGTTCTCGGGGTGCAATCCATTGGAGGTACTTACGGTGTCTTCTTTCCCCCTATATCTGTTTTCCAATTTGCTTTCTGTCTTTGTCTTGGAATAGTTGGTTTTGCCCTGGGCCTGGCTAGGAGGAAAACAGTCAAATGCATAGTTATTGTTTTGGGAGATTCTACATTTTTCATTGTAAATCATCTCTCTGTTATTTATTGTTATATTTATTATTTTGAATGTATAATGTAAGCATTTGAGTGTGTTCCTCTTAGTGGGATCTTGCGCTGGTGTCTGGGTGAGGCCTTTAGGTTATCCCAAACTAAGTACATTGATGGTGTGCTTACGATGCTTACATCTGTTCCCTATTTGAACCATTCCCCTCTGTCTTACTTTTTCCTCAAGTTCTTTTAATTGTAAATCTAAAATCTTTTCACTATACAATTTTCTTCCTTTTTACTGGCGCTTATATGACCTAAATGTGTTGCAAGCGCCGTGAAACCCTTACAAAAACAAACAGTCCGTTGGCATCCTTCTGACATGACCAAGCCACCTACAACGTCGTGTATTCACACTGCCAATAAGACAGCTACTAGGTCTTGATATTTTAACTACAGATTTTGGGTGGGGTATTTTGACCTCCCACGGTGGGTGGGGTATTTTGACCTCCCACGGTGGGTGGGGCATTTTGACCTCCCATGGTGGGTGGGGTATTTTGACCTCCCATGGTGGGTGGGGTATTTTGACCTCCCAAGGTGGGTGGGATATCACCGCTGCTGTGTCTTCGTTCCATCTTCTTTCCTGTTCTAGGCTGCTACTGCTATCTGTCTTTGTCTTGGACTAAGATTATTTGGTTTTGTCCTGGCATTGGCTGGGGGGAAGAATTCAAATGTATCGTAGCTATAGTTTTGGGAGATTATATTTTTATCATTGCAAACCATCTCTATCTGTTGCGTATGTTATAGTTTTAGTTTTGAATATATATTTTATAAACATTTGAATGTATTCCTTTTTATTGGGATCTTGTGCTTGGGTCTGGATGAGACACAACTCTTTGAAGTTGGGGTTACCTTAAAGTTGTCAAAGGCACATTCTAAACAACGAAGCAGAGAGACATTCTGTCATTGTCTTTGAATCTTAACCTGGAGGTATCGAGTTCGACACCCACCCACAACAAGCTGTGAAATCTTGATCTAACGATCCAGGGTGTTTTTTTTTTATCACTAAAAAAAATATTTGTTCCCATTAGAATGAAAAGTGTACTTAAAAACAACAAAACAAAACTAAACAAAGCAATCCCCCCGCCCCCCCCCCCCTTCCAAAAAAAAAATAAAATCCAAAAGTCCCCGACAAATAGGAAAACATTATATAAATAAGATGAAGTTTCAAGTGTTTGATATTATCATTAACATAATCATGAAATGTCGCAACATCATTAAAATGTCTAAAACTTATTCTAAACAAACAATCATGCTACAAGCTGTTACGATAGGATAATATATACTTTGTCTTCGTATAAATGGGAATCATCACCAAAAAAATCAAAAAAAAATCTCAATTTCCCAGATCCGCGGACTGTCACGGCTACAGCTCCATCATTTCTCCAGAATCATTATCTAATCTATCGCCTTTGTCTCAGAATCAAATTTATTCCTGGAATGAGAAACTGGCTGTGACTTGTTGCCTTGTAGTATTCAGGTACTCAGGATTCATTACCAAAATCGATAGAGCATTCTTTGAGTTATTGTTCCCATTGGAAAACGAAGACTTGGGGACTCAACGAATTTTCAGCCTATTCATTTCCCTCTTCCCATCTCCTCCCCCATCTCATGCGGCTATGTGGTCTAGTCGTATGACCCTCGTCTTCGGCTCGGAAGGTCTTAGGTTCGAGTCCCGCTATGAGTATGAGCGAGGCATAGTTGCGTCCTTGAAAAAAAAAAGGCTCTTGACTATTTACTCGTATTCTCTAACCGTGGAATGAGTACTACGAGTACTTCGTCGTTAACAGCATTATCTCTGTCCGAAAAGAATTGTAATATCGCCTAATGGGCGCCATGTGTGGTCCTTCATATTAAATGTTGCCGTTGGTTAGGTCCCCCTTGTAAATCGCCGCGTTATATAAAAGCTCAATTTTTTTACATCCTCTCCGCTTCCACACCTCTATCACCCCCCACCCCCCAGAAAATCAATCATCAATGTTTTGTTTATTCATCTTAACAACGCCACTACCACATCATCTCATTCATCTGTGTTTCATTCATCCTGTTTGTTGATAAAGGGGAAACCCGAAACGTCCATTCTATCTCTTTTCGTAATTAAATTGAAGCTTACATTCAATTTCACACATTGTTTTTCATTTTTCCGAGCTTCGAGCAGCAACAGTTACATATATTCTGAAGATACACCAAGCTATACTAAGCACAAATGTCCTTCACCTTATAATCGAAATGTATCGTGCTTCTTTGGAGCTTGATTCTTAGCCGTATTTCTTCATATAAAATATCAACAAACAGAACATGACCTTGGAAATGAGACAACATAAAAAAATATTATATTTGCAAATTGAGTTTGCGATGTCAAGGACTTGAATATGTACACCGATCTAAAAGTACAGAAAACATTTTTGTCACAGGACATGTTTATTGTGATATAGAGCCAGAACTTAACACCATCCCAAACCACACCCCCACCTAAATGTTGTGTCTATCTTCAAAATACTAACAAAAGAGCGAAAATGGAGAGGCTTCGTATGGGAACCAAACAGACAATGGACGTTTCGGGTACAAACCCTTCGTCGGCACAACAATACACAGATAAACGTGGAAAACAAATAAAATAAAATGCAAAATTACTTGTATCGTCTGTACTCAAAATGGTGGTTGCAGACTAATAATAATAATAATAATAATAATAATAATAATGCTGAAAACTTATATTATATAGTTGACAAGATTTATTTAATATCGTAATAAAAATAAGTATGGACCACTTTTGACATTGAGAGAGCATGCAAAATTTTAGAAAAAGAAAAGAAAATCTTAAAGTCTTGGACTTCGAGTCCGGAACTTGATCTTTTATTTTTAATAATTATTTTTATTTATCCAGGGCCCCCGGAATTGATATAAAAAAATAACGGCCAAGAATTTAAAATACGTTGGCCATTGATAAAGGCATCTGCGTAGAACCATGGCCGAAGTAAAAGTAAAAATAGAGAGCAAGAAAGCAAGATATCGTCCCACTAGGTCAAGGCTGGACAATACCAAATCAAGAACTGGGGCTATTTTTTTAATGTAAGCGGACTAAATTTAGTTCTCTATTTACTAACTAGTCTAGTAAATTACCTCCTGGTCTTAAGCCTGATCGATGCAAGTGACTAAAAAGATCGAATTTTATGAACGTTTCTAGTCTCTGACTAGCTAGGCTCTTGACTAGAAGTGGGCGTTGTAAGGACGTCGACTAATTCGGTTATTTTGTGCTGGTAACATCACGCTCTCTAGTACACGATGGCAGGCAAGATACCGGCCTTCATACTTTCAACGCAAAAGATTTCCAAATAGGACATTAGCAACACATCCGGAATATATATATACACATACATAACGAAAGTGCTTGAAGCGGGACTCGAACCCGGGACCTTCCGAGTTACAGTGCAATGCCTTATCCACGCGGCCACCCCCCCCCCCCCACCCCCTATAAGGAGTATAGGGTCTCCAGAATTACCTGTCAACCCGATATAACGCTTCTTTCCTTTTTGGCGACCTCAAATCTACTAGGTCTGAACTCCTTATGTAGCAATAGCCCTCCTACCTCCCCTCTCCCTTCTCTCAGTGCGTGATTTTAGGATTCTGAAGACGAGAATAACATTTAGGTCGATTTTGAAAATTAGATCTGCTATTATCTTTGAATTTTCAATTCGTACAAGCGTATAAATAATATAATCATTCTAGGATTTGGATTAGTGATTTAAGGCTCATGTATATTGACTGAGATATGAAAAAAAACAAACCAAAAATTTTTTTTAAAAAAAAGGAAGAAAACAAAACAAACAATCAAGAAAAATACAAACTCCAAAAAGCTTATTTAGCTTTTATATAGATAGAATGAAGTTGACGTCATTTGGGTCGTTGTTATTGTATTTTGCCATCCGCGTTTATGAACAGTTCTCACTTAACTGTATTATCCAGACTATAAAAGTTTAAGTTACACATAGTTTTGTGTGTTGGTCCGTTATACTTCCGGATGGCAATGTTATGTGCTTCTTAGCCAAGCGCATACTATCTATAGAGCAATATTGTGCGGCTAGTGGTCTAGTGGTATGACACTCGCTGGCTCGGCGCATAGTTGAGTCCTTGGAAAAGACTCTTTACTCACATTCTCTCACCGTACTCAGGTGTAAAATGAGTACCTGGCCGTTAACAGTGTTGTCTTTGTCCGAAAAAATTGTAATATCGCCTAACAGGCGGCATGTCCCGTCCTACATGTTAAATGTTGCTGTTGACCAGGGACCCCTTGTAAAGCGCTTTGAGCACATTTAGTGGATATTGCGCTATATAAAAGCTCATTTTTTTCAATTTCTTTTTCTGCAATATCCACTAAACGTCCTCAAATCGCTTGACAAAAACAGTCTGCCAAAAAAATGATCATTTCCATCGATCGAGACAGGAAGAAGAAAAAAACATTTTTGGTTATAAAACAAAAAGTGTGAATTGACACAATTGGAGCATAACTTATTTGGCAAAAAAAAAAACAAAACAAACAAACAAAAAGAAGGCTTTTACTTTTAGCCAGTTTTCGACAGCAGTTCTGG
Source organism: Berghia stephanieae (assembly GCF_034508935.2). Classification (NCBI taxonomy): domain Eukaryota; kingdom Metazoa; phylum Mollusca; class Gastropoda; order Nudibranchia; family Aeolidiidae; genus Berghia; species Berghia stephanieae. Next base: position 106,772,500 of record NC_088360.1, read on the forward strand.
CAAAGCAAAACGTCCAAACAATGAAATCAAGAATTTAAATTGTATAATACAGTAACTATAACGCATCGTTTTAGAGTAACTTGTTTTCTCAATGAATAGTATTTCAAATGGCGAGATTCATTCCTACTTCTGTATCATCTGTCTAGACTCCTTTCAGCTCTCTCCGTGTAGTATTTCAAGACTATTTTAGGAACCCGGAAGCCTCAATAATACTCCACTTCCGGTCACTCCGAGACGACTGGTGGCTCATCTTGTACCTATATTAGGGTCAATAATATTATAATTGCTGACTGAGGAGCTCATTAGGCGACGGGCAGAACACGAAGGCAGGATGATTCTTCTCTCCCTTGGCAAAAAATGTAGGTCACTGCATTATTATTGGTCATCTTCGGACAATGTTTGTGTCAATCTCGATTTGACCCAGTCGAGTCGCCAGTGAGATCGTGAATGATAATGGCGCTGAATTTATAGGATGAACGAAATAGAATTAGATTGTTCGCTTATCGTGTCAGCATCACCTACTCCTCCCTGCTTGTTTTTGTGTTTTGTAAAATAAAAACAAAAACTAATGATAATGCTATTATTATTATTATTATTATTATTTATATTATTATTATTATTATTATTATTTATTATTATTATTATTATTTTATTATTATATTGATAATAATAATAATTCTAATAATAATAAGAATGATGATGATGATAATAATAATAATAATCATAATCATAATCATAATAATCATAATAGTAATAATAATAACAAATCTCAAAAATGAAACAAACACGTGTAAAAAAAAAAAAATCAAATCAGACCGAGTAAGGAAACTCTCCATTTATAAAACACGCAAAAATGTCTTCCGAATAAATTGACTAAAAGACAAAGCAAGCATGGAAAATTAGAAAGAAAAATAACCCTATCAACAACAACAACAACAACAACAACAAAGAAACAATGAAAGAATACAACTACACCAATACATTCCACCAACAATTGGATTCAATAGTCTGATGTCTCGTCGCCCAGCAACAGCGGCCATCGTGGTTCTAAACAAAGAAAATATGTACTTTTTATTCTTCATGCTGGCTAGAACTTTTCATTTGTCTTGTGATCAGAATGTGTAAAAGTCAAAATATGATCAGGTTTATAATGGGTTTTTTTCCCCTCTGGATACGCTTTTATGCTCGTCGGAGAAATATTTCATAAGGGCATCCGCCATTGTTCCGATAGTTTAGAGCCAGTTACTAAGTTACCATGCATCATTACAAGGGAAGTGACGTTACGACTGTTGAAGAGTGTTTCTTGCCGTACTCTGGAAATACACATATATTATGTGTATATATATATATATATATATATATATATATATATATATATATATATATATATATATATATACATACATATGCCAATTTTTTGAATACAGTAGATATATCTACTGTATTCAAAAAAATTGGCGAAAGACTCGATCTTCAAATATCTTACAATACAATACAATGCGATACATAATAAGAGCTAAATTAGGCCAATAGGATTCAATAGTCTGATATCACGCCCGACCAGCAACGAGCAGCTTGGTTCTAAACAAAGATAAATTGGTTCTTTTTATTCTTCATGCTGGCTAGAACTTTTTCGTTTGTCATGTGATCAGAATGTATAAAAGTCAAAACATGATCAGATTTATAATGTTATTCTCCTCTGGATTCACTTTTATGCTCGTCGGAGAAGTATTTCATAAGGCGTCCGCCATTGTTCGGATAATTTAGAACCAGTTACTAAGTTACTATGCGTCATTAAGAGGGAAGTGACGTCACGACTGTTGAAGCCTATTCCTTATCAACACAGTTCTTTAAAACGTTGACATTTCTCGCAATTCTTGAAGAGACGTGGAAAGAGTTACAAATGTTTACGTCCTGGACATTAAAAGAGTGCTAAAAAAACTTTCAAACTGGACTTTCCATGATGTAGTAGTTGACTTCCGTGAAGTCCCAGATTTGAGAGTTTTTTTCTGTTTTTTTTTTTGTTTTTTTTTTTTCCAAATTGAGGGTCATTTAAATTGATCTATAGTTGAAGGATGTGTTTTCTTTCCAAACTGTAAAACACGTGTTTTTCCAGAGGTACGGCAGGGTGGAGATAAAGACCTGAATAAGTGTGTATAATGAAAGGTGCCAGTCAAAGCAAGAAAGAAAAATACAAGAAAAAAAACCATCCCAAAAAAATCAGTCTACCTCTACTGGGGGTCAGACCTCAGACCGTCAGACGTCGTGCTACCATTACAACACCACAGAGGCTCCCGATAGTTGCGACAATTTTATACTTATATTCTTCACAAGGGTACGCGTTTTACGCTGTGAACCTTCGCTTGCACCAAACAACACACATACATTGAACACGAGAGGACGAGGACGAAGACATATTTATTGAGTTGCTCCATTTTATTTTTTGAACATATCAGATTAAGAACTTAACCCTCTCCTTACCACCTACACCAAAATCATCACATTTGTTACGACACTATTATACATTTTTTTGTTATTCAGATTTATTTTGTACATCACAATGATCTTTGTTTAATTAATAAAAACATAAAGTTTTTTTTTGCAGAGATATTGTTTGAGTTTTAAAAATAAATTTTTCTGCTGGGTAAGTAAGACTGCCATTTTGGGAAAATACTGAAACTTGTCGGTAAGGAAAGAGTTAACCCTCTCCTTACCACCCATAGGAAAATCGTCACATCCGTTACCGTGCAACCGACAATTTCCTCATTCTGATTTCTCTTGTACAACACAAAATCTAAAGAAATACCTTGATTAAAGCTATAAATACTAAATACTGTGTTGTAGACACCATTTTGCCGAACAACATTCTGTATAGAATGCACTTGTTACTATTTTGTATGATTAGGAAAAGTCTATTTTGTGTTGGGTGGGTGTGAATTTTCGGGGGAAATTCTAAAAATAGCTGGTAAGGAGAGAGTTAAGGAGCGGGCAGGATTGAGGCAATGCATTCATTCTATTTCTAAAGAAAATGAACAAACTGCAGCAAAGATCGCCAGGACACGTTCATGATTAGCTAGCTATCCACGGCTCCACGCCATCTTCTTGTTCTTATTGCCTCAAACGTTGTCACCTCACGCGTTAGGAGCATCAACACAATGCTGTCGTGTCGTGCTCTGGAAAAAAACCCCCACACATATTTATAAATTTGGCCAGAAAACTCGTCCTTCAAATATCGATCGATTTAAAGGACCCTCGTCTTAGCAAAAACTTTCAAACCTGGGACTTCGCGAAGTCCCAGGTTTGAAAGTTTTTGCTAAGACGAGGGTCCTTTAAATCGATCGATATTTGAAGGACGAGTTTTCTGGCCAAATTTATAAATATGTGTTGTTTTTTTTCAAGAACGGCAGAATGGACCATGTTTACAATCCAGACTATCAATGCTATGCGCTTAGTTAAAATACTCGTAACATCCGCCAGCCGGATATTAATGTACAAAACACATAAAAACTATGTGTAACATTAAACGCTTATAGATAGAACGAAGATGACGTCACTCGGTTCTTTGTTATTTTTTCTGCCATCCGCGTTTATGAGTAATTCTCACTAAACTTTAACCAGACTATAAGCGTTCAAGGTTACAGATAGTTTTGTGTGTTGATCCGTTATACTTCCGGATTGCAATGTTTTGAGCTTCTTAGCCAAGCGCATACTATCTATACTTATAATCTGATTAATACAATTATTTAGTGAGAACTACTCATAAAAATGGCTGTCTAAAAACAATAACAAAGATCTGAGTGACGTCGACTTCGTTCTTTTTTATACAATGAAACAAACAACATACAGCTACAACATCCCGAAGACGACACATGAAATCCATCGCCTAAATACGGTATTACAATGGACCATGTTTACTAGCCAGACAATTGGATTCAATAGTCTGATGTCACGTTGCCCAGCAACGGCGGCCATCGTGGTTCTAAACAAAGAAAATCTGTACTTTTTATTCTTATTGCTGGCTAGAACTTTTCATATGTCTTGTGATCAGAATGTGTAAAAGTCAAAACATGATCAGATTTATAACGTTTTTTTTCCCTCTGGATACACTTTCATGATCGTCGGAGAAATATTTCATAAGGGCGTCCGCCATTGTTCCGATAGTTTAGAGCCAGTTATTAAGTTACCATGCGTCATTACGAGGGAAGCGACGTTACAACTGTTGAAGCGTATTGACGCTATGAGCTTAGTTAAAATACTGGTAACATCAACCGGCCGGATATAACGTACCACATAGCCGGTCACAAACAGTAAAACAGGGTCGAGTCTACCACACCCCCCTGCCCCCCCCCCCCCCCACCCCCCACACCCCACCGCCCTTATCTAACTCTCCAGTATTTTGCTGCATAGTTCAGGGTTTACTATGTAGTGGACAAACGATGTCTTTTGGGAGCCCATTCAAGAGGACTACCACCATGGGAGAAGGAATGAACGTGTTATGTTTGGTGTTTGTTCTGACCGTGGGCGTGCTGTGCTTGGAATCAAATTATTTTGTTTGGTTTTGTATTTGTGCTGAATGAAGGCAACAGTTTGCTTTTTAACTATGTTTGTTAGTAGTTTTTTTTTTCAATTTGATTTTTTTTTTCTGCTTTGTTCTGGAGTTTTTAGGCTTCTGTGTTTGAGAGAAAATTGTTGGTGTAGTAAAGTCGTAGTGCCCGAGGACAAACCACGCCCTCTGACCTGGTTTGGAAGTGTGACTAGTTATTATTCAGTTAAAAATGACAGTGATTGCTAACTTTGCCAAATGCCCAGATGTTACTGTCGATGGTTTTGCTTTTAAGTAAAATAGCAATCTGTTCTAACAGCCAGATCAATTGTGTCAACCGTAGCCAACGACTGACACCGACCAAAAAATGACGTCAAAAGACAAGTATTTTTGGCCACAACAGAAAACAAATCGTGAGTTGTATTCAATACTTAAACCAATGGAATCACTTGTTTCCTTGAGCACTTCTAACAACAACTAACTAGACTGTCCAAAAACATAGAAAATGACGTCAAACTATGTCCTAGTGGGTTCTTGCGTAGCCATCGTTATGTTATAGATAGAATGCGCTTGGCCAAGGAGTTCACAACATTGCCATCCGGAAGTATAACGAACCAACACACAAACTCTGTGTAACCATGAACTTTTATAGTCTGGTTAATACAGTTTAGTGAGAACAACTCACAAACGCGGATGGCAAAAACAATAACAAAGGCCTGAGTGACGTCATCTGCATACTATCTATAGCCTGATACTGAAATCCAAAAGGACTGGCAGTTTGACGTCATTATTTGGTATTTGCACCGCCTAGTGAGTTGTCGTTAGTAGAGCTCATGCAAACAAGTTATTTCATTGGTTGAACTATTGAATACAACTCACGATTTGTTTTCTTTTGTGGCAAAAGACTGGCATTTTGACGTCATTTTTTGGTCAGTATCAGGCCATAACTTTACGAAGGCCACGGTTCTTGTGTCAGACCTTAATAATATGTCAACGATGACTACGCATAACCACGCCCATTGACCTGATTTGGAAGTCTGAACAGTAATTATTCTGTGATAAATGACAATGATTACTAACATTGCCAACTGCCCAGACATTACTATCGATGCTTTTCGTTTAAGTAAAATACCAGCCTGTTCTAACCGCCAACTGTTTATAATCTTAAACGTTTATACCCGAGACAAAAAAAAAAAAGTAGAGACGAGAAACTTCTAAATTGGCAATGATAGGATTCAATAGTCTGATGTCACCTCCAGCAACCAGCAGCTTGGTTCTAAACAAAGAAAATCGGTACTTTTATTCTTCATGCTGGCTAGAACTTTTTTACATGTCATGTGATCAGAATTTATAAAAGTCAAGACATGATCGATTTATGATGTTTTTCTCCTCTATATACACTTTTATACTCGTCGGAGAAGTATTTCATAAGGCGTCCGCCATTGTTCGGATAATTTAGAACCAGTTACAAAGTTACTATGCGTCATTACGAGGGAAGTGACGTCACGACTGTTGAACCCTATAAACCCAATAATATCAGGATTTTTTCGGACTAGTTTAGAACAGGACCCCCGTGTCGACAGCATCTTTGGGGAGCTCGTTCCAGAGATCTACGTCAGATGTTTGGTGTTTGTTCTGGGAGTGGACGTGGTGAGCTTGGAACCAAATCCTTTTGTTTGTTTTGTATTATGTTGAATGTAAGGAGTTTTATGTTTACTGGTTTTGTCCTAGTTTTGTGAGAATTTTTTATTTAAAAAACCAAAAACATTTTGAGCACTGTGTTTATGTGTGTGTATGTGTGTATGTGTGTGTATGTGGGTTTGTGTTTGTGTTTTGAAAGTGTGTGAAAAGATATATGGTTCTTCTTCTTCTTCTTCTTCTTCTTCTTCTCCTCCTTCTTCTTCTTCTTCTTCTTCTTCTTCTTCTTCTTCTTCTTCTTCTTCTTCTTCTTCTCTTCTCTTCCTCCTCCTCCTCCTCCTCCTCCTCCTCCTCCTCCTCATCCCCTCCTCCTCCTCCTCCTCCTCCTCCTCCTCCTCCTCCTTCTTCTTCTTCTTCTTCTTCTTCTTCTTCTTCTTCTTCTTCTTCTTCTTCTTCTTCTTCTTCTTCTTCTTCTTCTTCTTCTTCTTCTTCTTCTTCTTCTTCTTCTTCTTCATCATCATCATCATCTAAAAATACAAATTGA
>NC_088360.1:106784224-106796724 GCF_034508935.2 Berghia stephanieae
GTCATTACAAAAGGGATAACAATAACACGCCTGTGCCCAATCATTTGAATGATCAATTAGGTTCTTTCTTGATGCAGTCACCTGATATCGTTAGCGTGGCTCAGCGGTATGGTCTATGTTTCGAACCCGGTAGGTACCGAGTTCGACCGTAGCCATTGTTAACTTTTATAGATAGTATGCGCTTGGCTAAAAGCTCATAACATTGCCATCCGGAAGTATAACGGATCAACACACAAAACTGTGTGTATCCATGAACGTTTATAGTCGGGTTAATACAGTTCAGTGAGCATTCTCATAAACGCGGATGGCAAAAAACAATAACAAAGACCTTTCTGACGTCATCTTCGAACTATCTATAGATAGTATGCGCTTGGCGAAGAAGCTCATAACATTGCCATCCGGAAGTATAACGGACCAACACCCAAAACTGTGTGTATCCATGAACGTTTATAGTCGGGATAAATCAGTTCAGTGAGCATTACTCATAAACGCGGATGGCCAAAAAAAAAAAAAAAAACCAATAACAAAGACCTAAGTGACGTCATCTTCGAACTATCTATAGCCGGACAATGACCAGAAATGACGTCAAAGGACAAGTATTCAATAGATAGTATGCACATGACGTCACTCAGGCCTTTGTTATTGTTTTTGCCATCCGCGTTTGTGAGTTGTTCTCACTAAACTGTATTAACCAGACTATAAAAGTTCATGGCTACACAGAGTTTGTGTGTTGGTCCGTTATACTTCCGGATGGCAATGTTATGAATTCCTTGGCCAAGCGCATTCTATCTATAGTTCAACCAATGGGATCACTTGTTTCCTTGAACTCTACTAACGACAACTCACTAGACGCTGCACAAACCTAAAAAATGGCGTCAAACTGTAAGTCCTAGACGGTTCTAGTGTTAGGCTATAAGATAACGATGGTTACGGTTCGACCGTTGGATTCGTCTTATCTGACACGTACCAAATATTTGCGTCAAAATACCAGGTGATGACCACAATAGAAAACAAATCGTGAGATGTGTTCACTAATTCAACCAATGGGATCATTTGTTTCCCTGAGTACTACTAACGACAACTGACTAGAAGGCTATGCATTAACTCACTAAACCCTAACACCGACTATATCCGTAGTTTACCCGGGTTACTTTTACCCCATGCATATTTATTACATTTGTCTGAGAAAATTGTTATAGGCGTAGTTTCAAAGCTAATGTTTTTTAGTTTTTACATGTTAATGGTAGTTGAATAAAACTATTTTGCACATGTTCGTTTTTAATACATTTTTTCCAATTTTGAAAAGTAGCAAAAATCTCTAGGATTGAATGAGTTAACCTTAAATTGAAGCCAAAAGACAATTCTTCGGCGGACCCTTCATAGACCACACACGGCGAGCACACACCCAACAACACACGAAATAAACGAACCTCACAACAAGAAATTAGAGAAACCCCTCTCCATGGACCGCACGACACAAAACTAGTCTGTCTCCTTTTTTTTTTCTTTTTTTGTTTGTTTTGCCTCTTGTCAGGATGGACGACAAGAGACAGAAAATTATGAAAGTTTGTGATCTGATTGATGGTATTTAGTGAGAACTACTCATAACTTTGTGCGGCTATTTTGTCTTGTGGTATGACACTCGCTTTCGGATCAGAAGGTCCTGGGTACGAGCCTCGCCCATGGCGCATAGTTTAGTCCTTGGAAACGGCTCTTTACTCACATTCTCTCACCGTACTCAGGTGTAAAATGAGTACATGGCCGTTAACAGCGTTGTCTTTGTCCGAAAAATTGTAATATCGCCTAACAGGCGGCATGTCCTGTCCTATATTATGTTAAAAGTTGCTGTTGACCAGGGACCCCTTGTAAAGCGCTTTGAGCACATTTAGTGGATATTGCGTTATATAAGCTCATTAAAAAAACAATGGCTCACAAAAGTAAACAACACACGAGACAAACGAACAACAAGAAATGAAAGAAGCCCCCTCCATAGACAGCACAACAAGGCCGTAACAAAAATACTGGCATGTCGCCGTTTGTATGTAGCATTATTCGTTTTTTTTTTTTTGTGCCCGTATGGACAACTACAAAAAGAAAGTTATTGAATTTGTGAGAGACCGATCCCTTCTTTGGGACCCAAAGAACTCAGAATATCACATCATCAAGGATCAACGAAAACAAGTCTGGGAAGATATCGACATGAAATGTTTACCTGCCGCTGAGCTTATTTTTTAATAATAATAATAAAAATGACGATGTGAAAATAGCGATGATGATGATAAGGATGATAATAATAAGGCATTGTAATAATGATCACAATAATAACATGATCATCATCATTATCATCATCATCATCATCATCATCATCATCATCATCATCATCATCATCATCATCATCATCATTATCATCATCATCATCATCATCATCATCATCATCATCATCATCATCATCACCATTGCCTTTTTCACCCTGGGTCAGGGTTTAGGCCATAGATAAACAGTTTCCATCCCTCTCTATCTTGCGCTAACTTTGTTTATTTTTTATCTCGTTCCATATCTTATCACTTCTCTGTATATCAGCTTCTTTAACTCTTCTTTTCGGTGTTGTCTTTATGTATGTCTAATGGGCATGATCTATATTCCCTTTCCATGCGCTCGGGGTCATTGGTCACATTGTAAAATGTGCTCAAAGTGACCTACATAGTGAAACGTATTCACAGCTTTTGGAATATCCAACATCACAATTGGTCATTTTGTTCAGCTTGACACATGGGTATGTTTACAACTTTCATAAACCAAGCAGCGTGTTTACATTTGTTAAGAAATAACCAATCGTTGGACAGCAACAAATCATGTGATTGATGACGGAGTTGGACGAAAACATGAATATAGATCGCTCCCATTATTATAAAATGCAATGTGTTTCCTTAAAGATATTTTATTAACTTCTTATTTTAGAATCGTTATCATATTTTGATGAACATTGAATCAAAGGAACTCTGAGATATCTTGGCTATGAAGTCTTGACACTCACCTTCGGATCGAAATTTCCTGGGTTCGATTCCCGCACATTGTGGTGCATAGTTGAGATTTGAAGAAGGGCTCTTTACTTACATTCTCTCACCGTACTCAGACGTAAAATACGTACCTCGCCGTTAACATCGTTGTCTCTGTCTGAAAAAAAAATGTAATATCGCCTCTCAGGCGTCATGTCTCGTGTTGCTACTGGCTAGGGCTCCACTGCAAAGAACTTTGAGCACCTTTTAATATATATTGCTCTAAATAAAAGCTCAAGTTTGTTTTTCCCTTTTTTTTCTATTTTTTTTTTTTTGGTTCAATTTATGATAAATTCAGGTGCATTTTCTGTAACACATTTTTACAATATTAGAAAAAATATCTTTATTATATTTTGATGAAAAGAGAATAAAAGTGCTTTTAAAATAATATGGTTAATGTTTATGTGTCATAGTGTTACAAATTTAGAATTATTAAAAAAAAAGAGGTTTCTATAAATATTACAAATATGTCTCTTTTTATGACATTTTGATGAAAACAGATTGAATTCTACCATCTGGGGGTGTTAATGTGTGTGTGTGTGTGTGTGTGTGTGTGTGTGTGTCTGTGTGTGTGTGTGTGTGTGTGTGTGTGTGTGTCAAAAGCGTTATAAATTTGGAAGGGCATTTCTTGAATTAGATGTTGATAACAAAATGGAACAAAAGAACCGTAATGATCAGATGAGGACGCTTTGATGTGTGTAAATCTTGTTATGAATTATTATTATTATTATTATTATTATTATTATTATTATTATTATTATTATTATTATTATTATTATTATTATTATTATTATTATTATTATTATTATTATTATTATTATTATTATTATATTATTATTATTATTATTATTATTATTATTATTATTATTATTATTATTATTATTATCATTATTATAATTAATATCACTATTATATTTATTTATTCGTTTTATGAGAGAGGAAAATTTACGTTGATATGCTTTGTATTAACACACTCAAGAAGAAGAAGAAGAAGAAGAAGAAGGAGGAGGAGGAGGAGGAGGAGGAGGAGGAAGAGGGGGAGAGGAGGAGGAGGAGGAGGAGGAGGAGGAGGAGGAGGAGGAGGAGGAGGAGGAGGAGGAGGAGTATAAAAGTGTATGCAGAGGGAAAAAAATTATAAATCTGATCAAATCTGATCTTTTTACACATTCTGATAGATCACAAGACATATGAAAAGTTCTAGCCAGCATGAAGAATAAAAAGTACCGATTTTCTTTTTTTAGAACCACGATGGCCGCCGTTGCTGGGCGACGTGACATCAGACTATTGAATCCAATTCTACATTTCATGTTTGATCCGTATTCCACCTGTGACCCCCAACTATACATTAACCCTCTCCTTACCACCTGCTGCAAAATCGTCACATTAATAGTCTTCAACAGTCATAACGTCACTTCCTTCCTAATGACGCATGGTAACTTAGTAACACTGGCTCTAAACTATCGGAACAATGGCGGACGCCGTATGAAATATTTCTCCGGCGAGATAAACGCGTATCCAGAGGAAAAAAACCCCATCAATTTGATCATGTTTTGACTTTTACGCATTCTGATCACAAGGCATATGAAAAGGGAATGAAAAGTTCTAGCCAGTATGAAGAATAAAAAGTAATGATTTTCTTTGTTTAGAACCAAGATGGCCGCCGTTGCCGGGCGCGTGACATCAGACTACTGAAACCAATTACGACACAATAGGACTTGTAGTTTGACGTGATCTTTTAGTCTTGTGTAGGGTCTAGTGAGTTGTCGTTAGTAGTGCTGTTGGTCAGGAACACTTTGTAAAGCGCTTTGACCACGTTTAGTGGATATTGCGCTATATAAAAGGTCAAGTTAAATTTTTTTTCTCTAAGCGCAATATCAACCAAACACACTCAAAGTGCTTTGCAAGGGGTACCAAATAACAGTAATACTTAACATGTAGGACGAGACATGACGCCTGTTAGAAAGATGTTACATTTTTGTACTACAGAGACAACCCTGTTGGGGACCAGGTACTCATTTTACACCTGAGTGCGGTGACAGATTATGACTGAGTAAAGAATCTTTTCCAAGGTTTCAATTTTGCGTCGCTGAGACCGGGGATTCGAACCCGGGACCTACCAGTCCGAAGGCGAGGCGAGTGTCATGCGTAATATACCACAAGACCACACACACCACCCCCCCCCCCCCCCCCTCGCTAAAGCTAGAAGTCTAATACATGTGTCCGAAAATAGAAACAAAAAGAAAAAAAAAAAACAACAAAACAACAAAGAATGCCATTTTGTTCTGGAACAGCGCCATGATAGACCTGTGTGTGCCAGGATATTTTTCGACATCAAAATTCATGAAAGGTTTATGCAAATGACGTCTCGTCGTTTGGCGAGCAAGCAACCAGTGGAGGAAATGACAGGCCATCCAAATCCGACTCGCTGATTTGGCCCAAACTATTTTCTACTCCCGTGTTTTCTTTTGGAATATTTTGGCACGAACAAGGAGCATTATTGGGACGCAATGAAACTACTCTCGTACTCTGGAAGAAAAACCCATATTTAAAAATTTGGCCAGAAAACTCGTCCTTCAAATATCGATCGATTTAAATGACCCTCATCTTGGCAAAAACTCTCAAACCTGGGACTTCGCCGATGTCCAGGTTTGAGAGTTTTTGCCAAGATGAGGGTCATTTAAATCGATCGATATTTGAAGGACGAGTTTTCTGGCCAAATTTTTAAATAAGGGTTTTTTCCAGAGTAATACAGAATACTGGTTAACAAGAACTTGACTTTCTCTCATGGAACAGCTCGATTCTGTATATAGCATGTACTTGACGTCACTTGACGTCTTTGTTATTGGGTTTTTTGCCATCCACGTTTATGAGTAATTCTCATTAAACCGTATTAACCAGACTATATTATAAAGTTCAAGGTTACACATAGTTTTGTATGTTGGTCTGTTATATTTCCGGATGGATATAATATATATATATATATATATATATATATATATATATATATATATATATATATAAATATATATAATATAAATGGAGTCACTCACTTATTTATGGCCGAAACACATGTTTCTGTGGAAATGAACATCGAGCCCCCGAATGGAATAAAATCATTCTACGGACATAATATGCCGACTGACGACGTGGATGGAGACCACAGAAACATGTGTTTCGGCCATAAATAAGTGAGTGACTCCATTTATATTTTATATTAAGCTCTAACCAACGTTATCGAGCACTCTCGTATCGACAAGTACCCACCAGCACTCATATATATATATATATATATATCCATGTTTCTGTGGCTTCCACCCACGTCTTCAGTCCTCAATGTTGTCATGTTGTGAGTGGTGTGTTGGCTACCAGTGCCGAGAGTGCTCAATGTTTGGAGCTTGGTATTTATGAGTGTTGGTGGGTACTTGTAGGTACGAGAGTGCTCGATAACGTTGGTTTGAGCTAATATTTTGAGTGAATACACTTATATTTAATATATATATATATATATATATATATATATATATATATATATATATATACACACACACGCACACACACACGAAGCAGTTGAGTATCAACGACTCTTCCAACCTTCCTGAAAAAGTTGGAGCATTTATATAGAACAATATCCAATAAACGTGCTCAAATCGCTTTACAAGAGGTCCCAATCCAACAGCAACATCTAATAGGTAGAACAAGTCATGACATATTATGACGCCTGTTAGGCGATATTACATTTTATTCCGATAGAGACAGAGCTGTTACCGACCAGCTACTTATAATATTACTATTAAGTTTCAGACTAAGCAGAAATAAATTATTTAAAAAAAACAACTTTTTATCTACTTAACCCTCTCCTTACAAGGCATTTTCAGAATTTTCCCCAAAACTCCACACCCACCTAATACATTTCTTACTCAAACAGAATAGCAACAAGCACATTCTATACCTAATAATGTTTGGCAATATGATCTCCATTACAGAATGTCAAGTTTTTGTAGCTATAACAAAAAGAAATGAAATCTGGATGAGAAAAATGACAGTTGCATCGTCACAAATGTGACGATTTTTCAATAGATGGTAAGGAGAGGGTTACGAATTGATATTCTTTCTTCAGCTTTCTTCGGTTATGACACTCGCTTTAGGATAGGAAGGTCCTGAGTTTGAGCCTTGCTCGGCGCATAGTTGAGTCCTTGAAAAAGGCTCTTTACTCACATTCTCTCACCGTACTCAAGTGTAAAACGAGTACCTGACCGTTAACAGCGTTGTCTCTGTCCGAAAAAAATTGCAATATCTGCTAACAGGCGTTATGTCACGCCCTTCATGTTAAGTTTTGATGTTAGCCAGGGACCCCATGTAAAGCGCTTTGAGCACGTTTAGTGGATATAGAGCTATATAAAAGCTCAATCTTTTTTTTCATTACATAACCAAAAAAAGAAATGTCGGCAAAAAGTCTTCACTTATCTGGATATAAACCGACGTGCGCTTATTTTCAGGTCTGATAACCCAATTCATTATGGGCTCATTGTTGTAATGGACATTTCAAAAAATGACGCAAAATATTGTCACATATCAACAATGTTAAAATAACTAGGCCCCATAACTGCATTCGCATGTCAGACCTGTATATATGAATACGTCGATAAAAATTCCTTTTCACTCCCATCGAACCTATCTGGACATATCACCGTTTCGAAGAAGTGGGTTATAAAAATCTTTCCCAAGACACAATTGCATGCACAACTTCATACTGTCGTAATTTGAAAAAAAAACCCCAAAAAACCCCCCAAAAGCAACAAAACACGCATTAAAAATTTTGGTCAGAAAAATGGTCCTTCAAAAATCGCCCGATTAAAATCTCTCTCATCTTGTCAAAACTCTCAAACCTGGGACTCTAACGAAGTCGACAATCATTTCAAGGAAGTCCCAAGCTTGAGTAAGCAAAAAAAAAAAAATTCAAGATAAGGGTCATTATAATCGATCGATATTTGAAGGACGAGTTTTCTGGCCAAAATTTTAAATAAGCGTTTTTTTTTCATAATGTAGCCACACATCGATCTAAAGTTGACAGCCAAGGGTTAATACTGGTATTTAAATTAGGACAAACTGAAATGAGAAAAAAGGTTAACAGCATTTAAATTCTTATTAAAAAAAATAAGTTGGGGGTCCCGATAGCTCAGTTGGTAGAGCAGTCGCTTCACACGCAAAGGGACAGAGATGAATTCCGGGTGTAATGAAGATTTTTTTCTGATCTGACCCTCCTGTTCACCCAGGCAGTGATTGGGTAGCTGAGTCTGTTAGATTTGGCGAAAAGTTTGTACTCTGCGATAGACTAGTAGCGTCCTATCCAAAGGATAGCAAGCAATTATTGTCCGCTATAGAAACTGGGATAAACTCCGGCTCCATGGGCTGTGAAGGACTAATAAACCCCAAAATAAACAAAACAAAACAAAACAAAACAAGTTACGTGTCATTTTATTCCTTCTTTGAGTCAGTTTAACAAGACGGCATTGAAACTGACCTTTCGGCTGGATCCACTCAAAATTTTTATAACAGTTATCCTTCAAACATATTCATAGAATACTCATAGATATGAGCAGAGTATATAACATATTCATACACACACACACACACACACACACACACACACACACACACACACACACATAATATGTACATATTACGGAGTTATAGTTAGACACCGAAGCTCGCCTAACGAACGACTTGCCCAACACGTGACCATTTTTTTTCTCGCGTCCTCTCGTCTAATCTCGTCACTCCCGAATAGAAAGAGGAGGCGGAGCTCATATGATATAACGCAATGAAAGTTCTGTCCGATGACGGGTGGGGGGGATATCACCTCTCCAAAACTTACCTTATTATATGAGATCTTGAGATTCTTATCCAATCATCGATTGCTCGTTTGACAGTTCGCTTGTGAACAGTTAGGAGACCATCTCTTGATTTATGGGCAGGCGGCTTTGCGTAAAGGCGTGAGTGTTGTATACATCAAAGAGTACCGCTGACCGATGGGTAAATAGTGGTTGTGTAACCCAAAAGCCCTGCCGTCTCGACTGCAAGGTCTTGTATGTAATAGTTGCGTCACCATCTCAAGGCTCAGGAATTAATTAGTGAGCTGATTCAAACAATGTGGGTTTCAAATTTATCGTATACGTAATCATTTGGAAGCTACAGAGAAAGGTGTTTTTGTGTAATCCCTTTCACACACACACACACACACACAAACATATACAAACAATACACAAACAATACACATCCCTGGTCATCTATTGCCTATATTATTAATGTTAATATATACATCCCATGCTGATTGTCACCTCCCCCCCCCCCCCCCCCCCAACCATTTCCACCATCCAAGTACCAGCGGCCTTTTCTCTTTGATTTCGTATCATGGTCTACCCGAAGCCCAACACCTCGATCGTTTGTGGGTCAACCCACCCCCCCCCCCTCCCCCCACCTTCCCCCGTAATCAATTTATAATTTTCTCTCTGTATAGAGCGCCACATGCACAATTATATACTATTGAATGACACTGACCTTGCCCCTCCCCTAACACAAGCCAACAGCAACCCAAGCTATCCTCTATCACGTGACCTTAGATCCGATGCTGCATACCGCTTGAGAGTCTTCACTATCCAGATCTCGTTCATGGTCACGTGAGAAGGCTATATCCGTTCGGGTTCGGCGTTCGGGTTCGGCGTTCGACCCGATTTCGTTAAAAGCCTATTATATACACTACAACACTAATCACCGCCTCCCCATAATTGACACAGCGGAAGTCAGTAAGGACGTAAATAAATAAACAACACTATACTCTCGAAAGAAAAACCATTCTACGGATAAATGCTGACTGATGAAATGGAGGACATGGAAACGATCGTTTCGGCTAAAAATACGTGAGTATATATATATATATATATATATATATATATATATATATATATATATATATATATATTCGTATGTCACATTATAACTCTTCTTCATATTATCAATTGATTACAAGCATTAGACCAATGCAAACAGCCCATAATTAAGTAAAAATTGAATTTTCCTAACACTGGTATAAGGCGGGCACCTTTTGACCTTGGCTCCTTTGCAGGTCTGACAACACAATTTATTCATGGGCTCATTGTTATAATTAGAATTTCAAAAAGAAGAATGACTCAAAAATTTTGTCCATTACAACAATTTTAAATTAGGCCCATAATTGCGTTCGGATGTCAGACCTGCATATAATATGTACACGTCAATTTTAGTCTAGATGTTTTCAGTAAATTGCAGTACATATTGGAAGTATCTTGGCTACAAGTGTATAGTCCATAAAGAGCTATGTGCGCTATGTGGTCTTGAGATATGACACTCATTTCGTGTCGGAATCGCTCTGCGCATAGTTGAGTCCTTGGAAAAGGCTCTTTACTCACATTCTCCCACTGTACACGTGTAAAATGAGTACCTAGCCGTTAACAGCGTTGTCTCTGTCGGGAAAAAAATTGTAATATCGCCTAAAAGGCGTCATGTCTCGTTCCACATGTTACGTGTTGCTGTTGGTCAGGGACCCTATGTAAAGCGCTATCTTTGAGCACGTTTAGTGGATATTGCGCTATATAAAAGCTCAAGTTAAATTAAAAGGCTGCTATTTCTCTTCATTTTGTACGCTCTTTAGTTTATCCTTCGGAACAATTTCTAACAAATTCTTTCGACAGAACGTTTGTCTCTAAGTTATGTTCTAATAAACTTCCTTTTCTTCAACGTCTTGTATGATGTTTATAAAGCCACGACTTGAAGCAAAAGAAAGGTTGCCTCTTAGACATTTTCATATTATCCAATCTCCTTGTCCCTATCTTATTGGTTTTGATGCTTTTATTTGTTAACCGTAATAATAATAAGATGCTGAGATTTTGACGACCGCGTCCCTACGACATCAACAGCTATTCATATTCATGAAAAATTCCATAATTTTCTCTCGCTATCATTTCAGTTCCAGTCTGGCTAAACATTCCTCGAGGGAAAACTACACTTTCAAACGACTCAACAGGGCAAACGAACCATTCATTTTTTCTCTTAAAATATCAGATCTTGGTATTGGGCCTGGGGTGTTAACCACTTAACTCCCGTACTCTGAAAAAAAACTCATATTAAAAAAAATTGGCCAGAAAACTCGCCCTTCAAATATCGATCGATTTAAATGATCCTTGTCTTGGCAGAAAACTCTGAAATCTAGGACTTTGTAAAGTCCCAGGTGTGAGAGCCTTTGCCTAGATGAGGGTCATTTAAATTGATAAATATTTGAAGGAAGAGTTTTCTGGCCAAAATTTTAAATACGAGTTTTTTCCAGAGTACGACAGTTAACTGGTTAAGGTCACCGTATTATTCTTGCAATATCTCAAGTCTAAATCATATCAACGCGAATGCCTCCAAATATTACTGCACTCCTCTTGAAAAGCTCCTCTCCACAACAGCCAATGGTGCTTATCCCCCCTTGTTTTGGTATGCAAATGACGTGATGGGTTTCCCGGAAGTTGAGTGTATTTCTTTAATAGTAAGCATGGGAAATATGATACGCAGATTGGCTTGATGACGTAGACATGAATTATGCATATCTTGACTCGACACACGGGAGTTTTTAAAAACAAATTCTAATTTATTATTATTTTTTTTGGAATGAATACGAGTATTTATTTATTTTTACACCGTTGATCTATCTATCTATCTATCTATCTATCTATCTATCTATCTATCTATCTATCTATCTATCTATCTATCTATCTATCTATCTATCTATCTATCTATCTATCTATCTATCTATCTATCATCATCCATCTATCAATCATCATCTATCTATCTATCATCTATCTATCTATCATCTATCTATCTATCTATCTATCTATCTATCTATCTATCTATCTATCTATCTATCTATTATCTATCTATCTATCTATCTATCTATCTATCTTATCTATCTATCTATCTATCTATCTATCTATCTATCTATCTATCTATCTATCTATCTATCTATCTATCTATCTATCTATCTATCTATCATCTATCTATCTATCTATCTATCATCTATCTATCTACCTAATCTATCTATCTATCATATCTATCTATCTATCTATCTATCTATCTATCTATCTATCTATCTATCTATCTATCTATCTATCTATCAATCTATCTTTGCTATTGTGTCTTAGGTTTTCTTTTCACAACGAGTATTTTCTTGAAAATTAGTTTGTGTTGATGTAAAGCGCCAAGAGCATCATGGTTGGAGATACCGTGCGCTGTATCAGAATCCATTAATATCGTTGTTAGCTTTGACTATACTCTCGAATGTACAAAATGGACATGCCACCTGAATGTAAATAGAGTAACTTATACTACGAATATTGAATATGACACTTATTTATAATATATTCGATATTG
>NC_088360.1:106799224-106834224 GCF_034508935.2 Berghia stephanieae
AAATTATTATAAAGTATGAAACAAAAATGAATAAAACATCATCTATCTGTCTATCTATCTATCTGTCTATTTATTTGTCAAACAATCTATCTATCTATCTGTCTATTTATTTGTCAAACAATCTATCTATCTATCTGTCTATTTATTGTCAAACAATCTATCTATCTATCTGTCTATTTATTTGTCAAACAATCTATCTATCTATCTGTCTATTTATTTGTCAAACAATCTATCTATCTATCTGTCTATTTATTTGTCAAACAATCTATCTATCTATCTGTCTATTTATTTGTCAAACAATCTATCTATCTATCTGTCTATTTATTTGTCAAACAATCTATCTATCTATCTGTCTATTTAATGTCAATCTAAAAAAAGAAATCTCGACTTTACCTAGAATCGAACACGATCTCTTTGCGTGAGACGCGAGCGCTCTACCGTAGCCATCGTTAACATATATTACCTGACACTAGAACCATCTTGGACTGGCAGTTTGACGTCATTTTTAAAGGTTTGTGTAGCGTCTAGTGAGTTGTCGTTAGTAGAGCTCAAGGAAACAAGTTATTTCATTGGTTGAACTATTGAATACAACTCACGATTTTTTTTTCTTTTGTGGCATAAGACTGGCATTTTGACGTCAATTTATGGTCAGTGTCAGGCTATATCTTTACGATGGCTACGGCTCTACCAACTACGCTATTGGAACCCCATGAAGGATTGTTTAAGGTTTATTATTTAGGGCACGTTATTTGTAAGGGGGGGGGGGGGGGGGGGCGATTATTTTTGAAATTGGCATAATGTACACCCAGGCGTGGAGGGAGGGAAAGGAAATTAGATTATTTGTCACAACTCTACTAGGAAGAAACGATTGGGGAAGGGAGGGGGGGGGGGGGGGGGGGGGGTAGATCTACCAAGAAAGGTTGTCGCCTACTCTACTCACTTGACGTGTGTATATTTATTTATTATGACAGCGCGGTGGAAAATCATTGTAAATAAGTATTGTGCTTAGAGATACACAATTCCCCCCCCCCCCCCCCCCTCCCCCACCGTTTCCCCCGACACACACACACGCGAGCACACACACACACATACTCTCACACATATTATACATACACAAATCATACACTTGACCTTAATGTCTGTTTTGACAGTGAATAAAACAGTCAGTAAAGAAAAGGGGGCAGTAGATTTGGGTTAATCATTTGCAGTTCGCAAGTTGTGCTCGAACGAATGGTACTTAAAGGAATCCATCCAATTGAGCATCGTTGTATTTTCGAACATCAAGTAACGTTTTCGACAAGATTGTTATCCTCTTAAAAATATACGACTTTAACATTTTGACCAGAAAACTCGTCCTTCAAATATCCATGGATTAAAATGTAGCTTTGTGCGGCTATGCGGTCTTGTGGTATGACACTCGCTTTCGGATCGGAAGGTAGTGAGTTCGAGCCTCGCTCGGCGCATGGTTGAGTCCTTGAAAACGACTCTTAACTCACATTTCCTCACCGTACTCAGGTTTAAATTGAGTACCTGGCCGATAACAGGGTTGTCTCTGTCGGAAAAAAATTGTAATATCGCCTAACAGGCGTCATATGTTCTATTTGTTACATGTTGCTGTTAGTCAGGGACCCCTTGTAAAGCGCTTTGAGCACATTAAGTGGATATTGCGCTGTATAAAAGCTCAAGTTTGTATTTTCGTACATCAAATAACGTTTCGATAAGATTGCGCTATTCTTGAAAAAAATGCGTATTAACATTTTTGGCCAGAAAACTCGTCCTTCAAATTTCCATCGATTAAAATTAATCTTTCTTCCGAGCCCATGGAGCCGGAGTTTCTCCAGGGTTTTATAGCATGACACGGACAAAAGCAATTGCTTGCTATCCTTTGAATAGAACGCTAGTATATCGCAATGTACTTCTCATCAGATCTAACAGTTCCAGCTACCCTATCACTGCTGGGTGGACGTGGGGGGGGGGGGGGTCATAAAAAAATCTCGACTGCACACGTGATCGATCTTGGTCCCTTTGCGCGTGAAGCGAATGCTCTACCAACTGAGCTATCGGAACCCCCAAAATGAATCTTATCATGTCAAAAACTTTCAAACCTGGGACCTCACTGAATACTTCAAGAGAGTCGTCCCAGGTTTGAGAGTTTTTGATCTGATGAGAGTCATTTAAGTCCATCATTATTTGAATGGCCAGTTTTTTAGTTTTTTTTAATTTTCTGGCTAAAATTTTTAAAACGAGTTTTTTTTCTCACAGTACCCCAGAATGGAATTCATCCGGAAAGAGGAAAAAAAGGAAGACCAAGGTCAGCCTGGAGGAGATACCTTCTGGTAGAGCAGCTGGAGAGATCTGGGATGCGCTGGCAGGAGATGGAAAGACTGGCCAACGAGAGACGAGGACGGAAAAGTTTCATAGGTGGTCCATACAACTGTGTGGTGGTGACCGAAGAAGAAGAAGAAGACGGCAGAATAATAGAAACTTCAAATTCAAACAATATTTTAATACAAATAAATAAAGCGACCAACTTAGAGATTGGTGACTTGGTGATGACTGAAGGAAAGTCTTTTATAGCGGCTTTGTGGTCTTGTGGTATGACACTCGCTTTCGGATCGGAAGGTCCTGGGTTAGAGCCTCGCGCTCGGCGCATAGTTGAGTCCTTGGAAAAGGCTCTTTACTCACATTCTCTCACCGTACTCAGGTGTAAAATGAATACCTGGCCGTTGACAGCGTTGTTTTTGTCCGAAAAATTGTAATATCTCCTAACAGGCGGCATGTCCCGTTCTAAAGTTAAATGTTGCTGTTGACCAGGGGCCCCTTGTAAAGCGCTTTGAGCACATTTAGTGGATAGGGCTCTATATAAAGCTCAATTTTTAAAATTTATTATTATTTTTTTATTATTCCTCTCTTACTATTACCAATAGACCAATCGTGGTTGGCGGAGAGCCCGTCTAAAAGGTGGAGGATACCTTTGTCTACCTATGAAGTGTGGTGGACAAGCTTGATGGCACGGACAGAGACATCATAGCAAGGAAAGGAAAAGCAAGAACTGTCTTTGTTATGCTGGGAAATATCTGGGCATCCATCCAATATTGGCACGAAGGGCGAGATTCGTATCTTCAACTCAAACGTCAAGTCTTTTCTTCTCCATGACTGCGAGACCTGGCGGACAACAAAGACAATTTTGCAGAAGATACAGACGTTCCTCAACAGACACCTGTCTGAGACGCATCTAAAGCATCAGGTGGCCCAGACAAGATCAGAAATACTCACCTGTGGGAGCGAGCTGGGCAGGAACAAGTGTCGGAGCAGATTCTGCGGAAGAAGTTGGATAGGACACACAATGGAGAAGCCAGGAAACCAGCACCACACGCCAATCCCTGACCTGTAACCCACAAGGCAAGAGGAAGAGAGGCCGACCAACCACGCAGTAGCTGGAGGCAAAACTCAGAGGGAGAACTAGAAGAGATGGAAATAAGCTGGCAGAGAGCAACAAAAGCAGCTCAGAACAGAGTGCGCTGGAGAGGAGTCGTTGATGGCCTATGCTTTTCCAAAGAGCCAATGGCCTGAGTGAGTAAGTTACTGCTTGACAGCGTCACCGTCCTATTCATTCAACATTCAAAGTTCCAACAGCTTAAGAAAATTCGGACGCAACCGTCCGTTCAAAGGTTGTATATGATCATAGATAAATACGTTGGGGGTGGGAGTTGACAAATGTGTGTGTGTGTGTGTGTTTGTGTGTGTGTGTGCGTGCGCGTGTGTGTGTGTGTGTGACTGTGTGTGTGTGGGGGGGGGGGTGGGTGGGTTGCGTAGTAACTTATAAATCGGTACACTAATCGCAGAGAGAAATCGGGCGACGAGGCCTCAAATCTGCGGCTGGTCGGATATCATTTTATCTTTCTAGAGCCTTCCTTCCAACCTCCGTTATTGTCATACTTTGATGACGTATTAAACATTTTGGCCAGAAGACTCGTGCTTCATATATTGGTCGATTAAACTGACGCAAAGTACTTTCAACCATCTCAATTACGCTGGGTGGACAGGGGGGGGGGGGTGGAGAGTGGTCCCTATAGTTCAGTTGATAGAGCATTCGCTTCACACGCTAAGGGACCGAAATCGATCCCGGGGACAGTCGAAAGGTTTCTTTTCTGACCCCTCTCCCCCATTGTCTACCCAGCAGTGATTAGATAGCTGGGTCTATTAGATCTGGCGGAAAGTACTTTGCGATAGACCAGCGTCCTAACAAAAGGGTAGCAAGCAATTGCTATTGTCCGTTTCACGCTATAGAAAAAAAAAACGGGATAAACTCCGGCTCCATGGGCCTGGTGGTGGCTCTGAAGGACAGGGGGGAGTGGGGGGGGGGTGACACGGGATCAATCTCTAGCCGCCCTGGACACTGGGTGCCTAACCTAACCACTGGGCCAACGGATCCGGGCCCCCAAAATAACAATGAAAATGAATGTTAACGAAGCAAGAGAGGATCTCGGCGACGTGATCAATAAGTACCCGACCGAAAAGAAAATGCGTCGGTCTCTTCCGTCCGGGTCACTTGGGACCGGAATTTATTGAAGCTTTCAACACGCATGGCCGGGCAACGAGACGGCGGGGAAATGTTTGCCCTAAATTGACAAAACGCTTTTTCTCACTTTTTGTTTTCGTTGACAGGATGACTATGGGTGTTCCATATTTATGTTATGCGTTTAACTAAAAAAACTCACAACATCCGTCAGCCGGATTTAACGTAGAGACACCCGAAACTATATGTTATCTTTAACGTTTATAGTCTGATTGATAATAATTTAGTGAAAACAATTCATAAAAATGCCTGACTAAAAACAATAATAAAGAGCTGAGTGACGTCACTATCTGTTCCTTCTACATGTGAGGATAGATTAAGATGATTTTCAACATTTCAAAATGTCTCGGAACTTGAAATGTCTTTTGGACATTAGACAAGTTGGTGGGGGTGTGGGGGAGCGCGAGTGGGGGGGGGGGGGTTGGGGGTAATGTTTTCATTCATAAATAGAATGAATGTTTTCACCCCAAAGTAGAATTAGGGTGTTTTTGTTTTTGTGTGCGACATCGGTGTCTAGTGTATTGTGTCTTAAATGTCTTTTAACCTTTAACCAGCGGGGATATATTTTACTTCATAACAAATTCTAAAATTATGCCCTTCCGTCACGACATTGTAATATATCGTTGCCTAGACATTCCACGCATTTCAGCTGTGACTTGTGCCAGCTTGCTAACACTGTACATTGTTCACACATTCAAAAATCCGATTTTAGTCTTTGCTTTTGAGGCGAACAGATAGATAGTATGCGCTTGGCTAAGAAGTTCATACCATTGCCATCCGGAAGTATAACGGACCAACACACAAAACTCTGTGTAACCATGAACTTTTATAGTCTGGATAATACAGTTTAGTGAGAAATACTCATAAACGCGGATGGCAAGAAACGATAACAAAGACCCGAATGACGTCAACTTCTTTCTATCTATACTCTCACTTTCCTGTCAGTAGCTTCCATGCGGCTTTCACCACTGATGTTCATAATATGAGCCTCTTCCGGTGGCTCTGAGGGTCCGGTGTTCGCTTGTGAGTTCATGCCATTGTCGTTCTTTACTGTTCCTGCAATATTGTTTTTTTTTCACAATAGGATTGAGTTGAGTTGCTAGAAAAAAGAATCAGTAGAAAACGGTAGGGGCTGCTTGAAGCCGGTGATCGTAAAATACTAACGAAAGAGTGAAAATGGAGAGGCTTCGTATGGGGAGAAAACAGACAATGGACGTATCGGGTACAAACCCTTCGTCAGCACAACAATACCCACATTAACATGGAAAACAAATAAAATAAAATATAATGCAAAATACCTTGTATAGTCAAGTTATATTGCATAATATTTTATTTTATTTGTTCTCCATGTTAATGTGCTGACGAAGGATTTGTACCCGAAACGTCCATTGTCTGTTTTGCCCCAATACGAAGCCTCTTCATTTTCACTCTTTCGTTAGTATAAAAAAGAATCGATGCTTTTGAAATGTGGTGCTACAGACGGATGGGAAAGGCGTCATGGAAAGAGAAAAATAAATCAAACGGAATGGAGTGAATGAATGGAGTGAATATAAGAAAGAAAGTACTTCTGGTGATTGTTAAGCACAGAAAGTTCGCGTACTATGGGCCCTTTAAAAATAGGAGCATTTATATAGAGCAATATCCACTAAACGTGCACAGAGCGCTTTACAACGGGTCCCTGTCGAACAGCAACATTTAACATTTAGGACAAGACATGACGCCTGTAAGGCGATATTATAATTTTTTCGGACAGAGACAACGTTGTTAACGACCAGGTACTCATTTTACACCCGATAGAATGTGAGTAAAGAGCCTTTTCCAAGCACTCAACTATGCGCCGAGCGAGGCTCAAACCCAGGACCTTCCTATCCGAAAGCGAGTGTCATACCACAAGACCACATAGCCGCCATATACTACGTGACGACAGTATTTTAGAAGTCAATACTTGAAGGAAATATAAATGTGAAAAGAGAGAGAGAGAGAGAGAGAGAGAGAGAGAGAGAGAGAGAGAGAGAGAGAGAGAGAGAGAGAGAGAGAGAGAGGGGGAGACAACGAAAGAGATGGTTGGGAAATATTTATATGTCTGAAATGACTGGGGACATCATGAAGAACTGTTCAGAGATGGCGCTAGACAGAGAGTTGTGGAAGACCATGGCATCAAACCTCTATGAGGAGGAACCCAGGTATGTAAAAAAAAATAATAAAAAGAATTGAGCTTTATATATAGCAATATCCACTTAATGTGCTCAAAGCACTTTACAAGGGGTCCTAGCAACATTTAACATGTAGGACGGGACATGCCGCCTGTTAGGCGATATTACAATTTTTCGTACAAAGACAACGCTGTTAACGGCTGGTTACTCATTTTACACCCGAGTACGATGAGAGAATGTGAGTAAAGAGCCTTTTCCAATGACTCAACTATGCGCCGAGCGCGAGGCTCGAACCAGGACCTTCCGATCCGAAAGCGAGTGTCAAACCACTAGACCACGTAGCCGCACAGGTAAGATGTAAGGTAAGGATTGGGTTCTTTGCCCTATGCCAGACGCCCAAACTTGGAGGACCGGGATATATTTTGGAGATTCACTACTATGCTTGTTGCTCTCACGTGCTAAAGAGTCATGCCCGCCCTTGGTTTTATTTGGGGGGTGTCATTCTCTTAGGCTGGTTGCTCTTTATTTTAGAGTGACTTTCTTCTAGATTGATTTGCAATCCCCCGCTTACAAGCAGCTCTATCAGCCCGAAGTTGTAACATCGGTTGATTCTAATCCGATTAATTTTCTATAAGAAGTCAGTCCATTGCACTGACAGTAGCAATTGCTTGTTGTCCTTCGGATATGACGTGAGTTTATCGCAAAGTACTTTTCACCAGACCTAACAAAAAAAAAAGTCGACTGCACCCTTGATCGAGCTCAATGAAGCAAATATGAAGCCAGTGGTCTACCTACTGATATATCGGGGCCCCAAATCTGTTTATAGTACGATCTAGAATTTATCCATTTCTGCTGGCGGGTGTTTTGATGATGGAAAACCATCTTTGTCCTCATTTGTTGGGCTGCAGCCTTGGTTAATTCTAGAACATCTACATGCGTTTCTTCCATTCCAATCTTCACCATAATAATTATATTGTGATAATGGATTTTCATTAATTCGATTCCTACCTGCGTGTGTGTGTGTGTGTGTGTGTGTGTGTGTGTGTGAATATATATATAGCACCCTCATGCAGACATAGAAACAAACACCTTTTATTAATTACGAACCTCCATAAATACGAATCTAGAAAAATACGAAAAAAACAATCTACATTCAATTCCACTTCCTGATGAGAGCTAACGCTCGAAACAATCATAATTACTTGAAATGTTTATATTATATATATATATATATATATATATATATTTTATATAATATTATATATATATATATATATATATATATATATGTATAAAGGTCTGGTAACCGATCGTGATTATGAGCTTATTATTTACCGTTATTGTACGAGTAATTGTCAATATTATGCGTTGGTTTGAGAGTATTATTTCCATTACAAAAATGAAACCATAATAATTTAAGTTATCAGACCTACAAACAAGTAGGACGTCGATTTCCATTAAATTAGATTATTTCACTCCTATTCCCGATATAATTGAAATGCAACGCCCTTTGAATGCGGCGATGTAGTCTAGTGGTATAACACTCGCTCTCGGACCGGAAGGCCCTGGGTTAGAGCCTCGAGAGGGAAGTGATGTTGCGACTGTTGAAGCGTATTCTATAAGGAGAAAGAGGAAAATTCTCTCTCTCTCTCTCTCTCTCTCTCTCTCTCTCTCTCTTTCTCTCTCCTTCTTTCTTTCTCTCTCCCCCCCTCTCTCTCTCTCCTTCTCTCTCTCTATCTATCTATTTGTTTTTTTTCTGGTTATATCATTGAGTATAGCGCTATATGGTCTTGTGGTATGACACTCGCTTTTGAATAGGAAGGTCCTTGATTCGAGCCTCGCTCGAGGCGCATAGTTCAGTCCTGGGAAAAGGCTCTTTACTCACATTCTCCCACCGTACTCAGGTGTAAAATGAGTACCTGGCCTTTAACTGCGTTGTCTTTGTCCAAAAAATAATGTAACATCGCCTAACATCAACGTTGTGTCACGTCCTACATGTTAAGTGTTACTGTTGACCAGGGACCCCTTGTAAAGCGCTTTCAGCACTTTTAGTGGATATTGCGATGTTAAAAAGCTTTATTTTTTTTTTGGGGGGGGGGGGGGGGGGGAGGGGGATATCTAGTCATCAATCGCTCTCACAGAAAAAAATGCGTTTGTTTTTATCCTTCCAGATAAATAAATAAATAAATGAAATTCCCTTTTTTTCATCCCATTAGGGTAAATTATTCTCCAGGTTCTATTCCAAGGGAAGATATAAAAGAAATGGTTATTACTGGAATAAACACAGTTTCTTAACAGCATTTCAAAGCACTGACAATGGAAATTAAAAGATGCAATACGTATAGGGAATGAGATTAGCGGAAGAGTAGCTTCCCTTGATTGGACGTCACCCATAGTCTGTGACGTCACCGGCGGAAAAGTTAATAGAGAGAGAACGTCATGTTGATTGTGCGCATGCGTCTCTCGTCCTCGCTTCCTGTGAAAGCGGCTTGAGACACTTCAAAACCAAATTGACGTTCTCTCTGTAAGGTGACGTCCAATCAAGGGACGCTACTCTTCCGCTAATCTCATTCCCTAGAGAACTCAATAATAATATAGAAATCGTAGCAATCGTAATGCACACCACATTGACACTCAATGCTACAGTATTGAATAGACTGCAAGGGGAAATTTAAAAGAAATAATTTAATATCAATTCGAATTTAAAAAAAAAAAATCATCACAGCCGAAATAAATATCGGCTTTTAACAGCATCGAATGCCTAGGACTAGTGAAAGGTTTACTTGTAAACAATACATTATAAATTTGAAAAAAAAAAAAAAGGAATTTTTCACGCAATGGGAATTGAAGTGGTGTGTGTGTGTGTGTGTGTGTGTGTGTGTGTGTGTGTGTGTGTGTATGTGTGTGTGTATGTGTGTGTGCTATGTGGGGACCTGATCTATTCTGTCTTTAACTGACAATTCATCGTATGTACATTTTGGCCGGGTGTACCGATGTATTTAAAAAAAATAAATTAAAATTGAGCTTTATATAGCGCAATATCCACTGAAATGTGCTCAAAGCGCTTTACAAGGGGTCCCTGGTCAACAGCAACATTTAACATGTAGGACGGGACATGACGCCTGTTAGGCGATATTACAATTTTTCGAACAAAGACAACGCTGTTAACGGTCAGGTACTCATTTTACACCAGAGTACGGTGAGAGAATGTGAGTAAAGAGCCTTTTCCAAGGACTCAACTATGCGCCGAGCGCGAGGCTCGAACCCAGGACCTTCCGATCCGAAAGCGAGTGTCATACCAATAGACCACATAGCCGCACTCAGTTAAGTTGGTAGAGCACTCTCTCGCTTCACAAGCAAAGGGACCGAGATCGATCCCGGGTGCAGTCGAGATTTATTTTTAGTCATGACCTTTCTGTCCACCCGCCAGCAGTGAATGGGTAGCTGGATCTGTGTTAGATCTGGCGGCGCGGAAATACTTTGCGATAGACTAGCAACCTATCCAAAGGGTTGCAAGCGATTGCTATTGTCCGTTTCACGCTATAGAAACCGGGATAAACTTCAGCTCTATGTTCCCGAATGCTTTGAAGGACTAAATTATTATTTTTATTTTGTCCAGATATGTTGGTAATATATGTCACATATCACCTTAAAACGATGTTATGTCTATATTAGAGTGCATCTATATGGTCTAGTGGTATGACACTCGCTTTCGGATCGGAAGCTCCTGGGTTCGAGCCTCGCTCGCTCGGCGTATAGTTGAATCCTTGGAAAAGGCTCTCTATTCACATTATCTCACCGTACTCGGGGTGTAAAATGAGTATCTGACCTTTAACAGCGTTGTCTTTGTCGGAAAAAAAAAACAAACATAATGTATTAATAGCCTAACAGGCGTCATGTCTCGTTCTACGTGTTACGTGTTGTTGTTGGTCAAGGACCCTTTGGAAAGCGCTTTGAGCACGTTTAGTGGATATTGCGCTGTATAAAAGGAAGTTTAAAAAAAATAATTAAGCATCAAGTGATAACTGTGCCAGACAAAAACAAGGAGGAAAAATACAAGAATAAAAAGCCATCCTCGAAAATAACTCAGCCTGCCTAGACCGATGATTGAATATTGAGAAGAATATTAGGGGGTAGCGTGGCTCAGCGGTATGGTACCGAAAGGTACCGAGTTCGATTACCAGCCTCTGCGCTCGAGCATTGCCACCTCGCCTTAGCTCAATATCCTTCAACAGTCGTAACGTCATTTCCCTCGTAATGACACATGGCAACTTAGTAACTGGCTCTAAACTATCGGAACAAAGGCGGACGCCCTTATGAAATATTTCTCCGACGAGCATAAAAGCGTATCCAGAGGGAAAGAAACCCAAAACATTATAAATCTGATCCTGTTTTGACTTGTACACATTCTGATTACAAGACATATGAAAAGTTCTCGCCAGCATAAAGAATTTTCTTTGTTTAGAACCACGATGGCCGCCGTTGCTAGGCGACGTGACATCAGACTATTGAATCCAATTTGCGCGCTGTACTGCGTGTGGCTAACGCCTGGGTTATTCCAGTCTTCCTTTGGAATAGACCCAAGAGATAAAAAATATCCTCTGTGGGAATAATAATATAATTTCTTTCTTAAATCGTCCTAACTATCGAGTAACTTCTGTAGTGTAATGGTAGCACTTAGCACCGGCAAATTTGGAGGTCTGAGGTTCGAAACCTCAGACGTGGCAGAATGTTTTTTGGGATTGTTTTTTTTTCACTCTGATCCGAAAGGTCCTGGGTTCGAGCCCCGCTTCAGGCACTTTCGTTTTTTTTTACATTGGGCAAGATGATTAACCCCCAATTTGCTGACTTGGACAACATGGTGATTCCTGTTGACATCAGACATCTTGTTTGATGAATTATCTATACTCCTTCGTGGAATGCCTAGGCGACGGTATCTTATGATGTGGTAACGGAAGGGCGTATTCTTTTTCTCATGTATTTTTTATTGTGATTTGCCTGGAACTGCATCATACACACCTTTTTGGATCTTTTATATAGCGCAATATCCACTAAACGTGCTCAAATAGCTTTACAACAGGTCCCTAACCAACAGCAACATGCAACATATAGAACGAGACATGACGCCTGTTGGGCGATATTACAATTTTTTTTTTTGGTGTGACAAAGACAACGCTGTTAACGGCCAGGTACTCATTTTACACGCAAGTATGGTGACCGGATGTGAGTAAAGAGCCTTTTACAAGGAATCAATTACGCACCGAGCGCGCGAGGCTCGAACCCAGGACCTTCCGATCAGAAAGCTAGTGTCATACCACTAGACCACATAGCCGAAAATCATTCTTAGACATCGGTGGTTTCGTTCTCATCAAATCGATTGACAGAAATCCCCTTTGACGTGGCCACCATTCTTTGCAATCATCGTGGATTATAGAGTAACAATGAGACATTATAAATAATGAATGAATGAATAATGGTGATAAAAATAATCATAAACAGTAATCAATAAATCCCTGTGTATGCCGTATTCTGAAAAAAAAAGCATGTAGGTCTATCTAAAATATTGGCCAGAAAACTCGTCCTTAAAATTTATCAGTTGATTTAAAGTGATTCTCATCTTGGTAAAATCTCCCAAAAGACTTGTTAAGTCCCGGGTTTTGGAGGGTTTTTTGGGGGGACAATATGAGGATAATTTCAATTGGTCGATAATGTGTGAAGGACGAGTTTTCTGGTCAAATTTTTAAAAACGTATTTGTTCAGAGAACGTGGTGTATTGTCTTTAATTCAGGCAGATTTTCTTTTGTTCATTTCTTGCCATTCAGCTTGGGACTGAACACACCTCCACAAATATTCCGTTACTACAATATAATAGCCCGAAACACAACGATTCTCGCAATTGGATTCAATAGTCTGATGTCACGTCGCCCAGCAACGATGGCCATCGTGGTTCTAAACAAATAAAATTGGTACTTTTTATTCGTCATACTGGCTAGAACTTTTCATATGTCTTGTAATCAGAATGTGTAAAAGTCAAAACATGATAAAATTTATAATGTTTTTTTTTCCCCTCTGGATACGCTTTTATGCTCGTCGGAGAAATATTTCATAAGGGCATCCGCCATTGTTCCGATAGTTTAGAGCCAGTTACTAAGTTACCATGCTTCATTACGGGGGAAGTGACGTCACGACTGTTGACGCGTATTATGTGGTTACTTTTTCAATTATTGTTATTGAGTTGAAAGATAAATGTTAAATAGTTGACCAAATTTGTTATTGTTGGTAATATCTTGGAGTTCTGGTGGGAGAGTGTTCCATTCCTTGATGGTTCTTGGGAATAAACTGTTTTTTTTAAAAAATATTTGTTGGTTCTGTGTGTTGGGGTTGTGAACTTACTGCTATGATAATTTTTATGGACGTACAGTGTTGTTTTGTGAAATACTGTGGTGGTAGAGTTATTGCTGTTTTGTAGGAATGCACTGTTCTGTGTAAAGTTGGAGATTGAAAAGCTGTGTATGAAACAGTGCTAGACAAAGCGGACAGAAAAATACAAGAAAATCAAAAACCAAACACCCCCCTCCCCACCAAAATGAAACAACCTGCGCCGTCGACTAGGGAATGGAACCTCAGGCCTCTTGGCAATTTGTTACTTTGATGTTTACCGTAGAAGAAAAGATAATGTAAACATCTTTGTTCCGTAGAATCGTAGATCGATAATTTACAGAGAATTATTATTATTATCATCTAAAAACAAAATCGTGGTAGCAAACATCAGATTATGCAGTGTGTTAATCTCCGTTCTAAGACTCTCATTAGATATTAACTCACTCAACCCTGACACCGACTATATCCGTAGTTTACCCGGGTTACTTTTTTCCCCCATGTCTATTTATTACATTTTTCTGAGACAAATTATAGGCGTAGTATCAAAGCTATTTTTTTCTTAGTTTTTGCGTGTTAATGATAATGTAGTTGAATAAAACTATCTATGCACATGCTCATTTTTAATACATTTTTTTTTCAAATTTTGAAAAGTAGCAAAAATCTCTAGGATTGAGTGAGTTAACATTTTCTATGCCTTCTTCGTCTTTCTTCCATTCAGCTGTTTTCTGACTAGTTTTTATTGTTGTTATGAAAGCTTTATAATTACAGGAAAGACAATTAACCCCTTGAGGCCCAGGTTCAATTTTTCTCAAACATTTCGCATATAAAAAAAGTAGTCCTTCAGAGCCATTAATTCGGGCCATGAAGCCGGAGTTTATCCCGGTTTCTACAGCGTGAAAAGGACAATAGCAATTGCTTTCTTTCCTTTGGATAGGACGCTAGTCTATCGCAAAGTACATACCTTCCGCCAAATCTCACAGCCTCAGCTACCTATTCACTGCTGGGTGGACAGGGGGTGGGGGTGGGGGGGGGGGAGGGGGTCAGAAAACAATCTCGACTGCAACAGGGATCGATCACGGTTGCCTTGCATGTGAAGCGAGTGCCCTATCAACTGAGCTATCGGGACCCCAATAAGACGCTTTATCTTAACGTTTTCATTTGGAGAACAAAAATAAATAACAAAGTGAAATTGAATGTAAACTTCTATTTAATAAAACAGATAATATGAAGGACGTTTCGGGTTTCCCCTTTATCAACAAAACACGAAGAATGGAAAACTACAGACGAATGAGATCAATCTGTGAGAATGGAGTTGTTAAAATGAAACATTAGTATTGTTTCATTCATCGTAATTTGTTGATAAAGGGGACACCCGAAACGTCCACATTATCTGTTTTTTGTTTATTAAATTGAAGCTCACATTGTTATTCATTTATTCCAGCTTTCAGAAGTAACATTTACATTAAGAGAACAGTAGAAACGATGCGATCAAAGCTTCATTGAAGCAGGAGCATTGCAATTAACTCTCTCCTTACCGATCATTTTCAGTATTTTCCCAAAATGACAGGCTTATCCAGCAGAAAATTGATTTTTAAAAACTCATACAAGCTCTCTACAAAACAACTTTATGTTCTTATTAATAAAACAAAGATCATTCTTCAAACCTTGTGATGTACAAAATAAATCTGAATAAGAAAAATGTATATTGTGTCGTAACAAATGTGACGATTTTGCTGTAGATGGTAAGGAGAGGGTTTAATGGTTCTTTGACAAAACGCTTTGATCTTCATTCAACTAGGTGAATATTACAAGAAATTGTGATATGAAAACCAATCCGATCTCGGAGTTTAATGGTTGATCATTGCTGTTCATGTTTACTATAATATTATTTTGTGACATTGTAGTGCTATTGTTTCGTTATTTTTTTCTACTTGGGAATGATGACGATGATGATGGTGGTGGTGGTGTTGACAATGATTAAAGATGATGGTGATAATGATGATGATGATGATGATGATGATGATGATGATGATGATGATGATGATGATGATGATGATGTTGACGATGAAAGTGATGATAAATTTAGTTGCGTGCTGATCGTAAAATTAAAGATATTATAGTGACAGCAGTATCAGATATAATCATCATGTTAGAATCCCTATTCTTCTTCTTCTTCTACCTACTACTTGTTGTTGTAGTGATTGCAGTAGTTGTTGTTGTCGTCGTAGTTGTTGTAGTTGTTGTGGTTGTAGTTGTTGTTGTTGTAGTTGTTGTTGTTGTCGTTGTTGATGTTGTAGTTGTTGTTGTTGTTGTTGTCCTTCTTCTTCTTCTTCTTCTTCTTCTTCTTCTTCTTCTTCTTCTTCTTCTGTTCGTCTTTTCTTCTTCTTCTGTTCGTCTTTTCTTCTTCTTCTTCTTCTTCTTCTTCTTCTTCTTCTTCTTCTTCTTCTTCTTCTTCTTCTTCTTCTTCTCTCTTCTTCTCTTCTTCTTCTTCTTCTTCTTCTTCTTCTTCTTCTTCTTCTTCTTCTTCTTCTTCTTCTTCTTTTTTCTTCTTCTTCTTCTTCTTCCTCTTCTTCTTCTTCTTCCTCTTATTCTCCTTCTTTTACCTCCTCATCTTTTTCTTCCTCCTCCTCATAGACTTTCTCCTCCTCCCTCTTCTCCTCCTCCTCCTCCTCCTCCTCCTCCTCCTCCTCGTTCTTTTTCTCCACCTCTCCTTCTTTTTCCTCCTCCTCTTCTTTCTCCTCCTCCTCCTCCTCCTCCTTCTTCTTCTTCTTCTTCTTCTTCTTCATCTCCTTCTTCTTCCACTCCTTCTTCGTCCTCCTTCTCAATCCCTCCCACCTTTTTCTACCATTCAAAATCTCATCCTTTCTTGTCCTTCCCCCGACATCTTCCTGCTGCCTTTGTTTTCCTACTTGGAACGTGTCCTTTTCTTACAACGTTGAAGACAATGTTGTGTTCCATTAACAGTGGGCGGGATTTGAAATTGACTTGTTTGGTCGATGCTGTGTCTTTGTACAAGAAATTAATAGGCTTCAACAGTCGTGACCTCACTTCCCTCGTAATGACGCACAGTAGCTTAATAACTGGTTCTAAACTGTCGGAACAATGGCGGACGCCCTTATGAAATACATCTCCAACGAGCATAAAAGTGTACCAAGAGGAGAGAAAAAATTATAAATCTGATCATGTTTTGACTTTTATACATTCTGATCAAATGCATGTGAAAAAGTTCTCGCCAGCATGAAGAATAAAAAGTACCGATTTTCTTTGTTTACAACCAAGCTGCTCGTTGCTGGGCGGACATGACATCAGACTATTGAATCCTATTGATGATTCGCCGGTTACTAAGCATTAACCAATCAGAATATGTCCTGCCATTTACCCCGTTTCATCCCCTTGACTATTTATTTCCTGTATGAAAAGGCTTGAGATACCGCCTAAGTGCATGTCAAACATATAAATAGGTCAGTCCTTGTTTGTGCGTATTTTTCACAATATTTTGAACACAATTTTTTGAATAATATTTTTGCCATCAATTTTTATGAGTAGTTCTCACTAAACTGTATTAACCAGACTATAACCGTTCAAGGTTACACATAGTTTTGTGTGTTGGTCCGTTATACTTCCAGATGGCAATGTTGTGAATTTCTTAGCTAATCGCACACTATCTATGGCCACCAAAAAAAAAAAACAAAACAAAAAACAAAAAAAAAAACAAAACAACAACAACCCAGAAAAGAGAGAGAGAGAGAGAGAGAGAGAGAGAGAGAGAGAGAGAGAGAGAGAGAGAGAGAGAGAGAGAGAGAGAGAGAGAAGGAAATTAAAAAACCCAACGAAATTCAGAAGTTCTTTCCCCAAGATGTTTATCAAAATAATAGATATATAGATAGTATGCGCTTGGCTAAGAAGCTCATAACATTGCCATCCGGAAGTATAACGGACCGACACACAAAACTGTGTTAATCCATGAACGTTTATAGTCGGGTTAATACAGTTCAGTGAGCATTACTTATAAACGCGGATGGCAAAAAAACAATAACAAAGACCGGAGTGACGTCATCTTCGAACTATCTATATATCTTAAGAAAGATGAACCAAGAGAATAAGTTGATGCGACATCGTGCGACATGACACGTTCACGAACACACTGTCGCAGTCGAAGTAACAACAAGGGAGCGTTCACATATTACGTCATCAAAAATTTGCCCTTTTTAGACCCCCCCCCCTCCCCCAAGTCATCACTTGTCATCATTGACCTGACCCCCCCCTCCCCCAACAGATGATGACGTCATCTAATTTAATAAAAACTAAAAGATAACTTTAATTTCACACTATTTATTATTCATTTTTCAAACCATAAACATTGATTATCAACGTTTGATAAAACACATTCAGACATTTTATTAATTTCAGAAACTGTTGATAATTTATATTTTACAATACAATGGGGACATAAAATTTAAATTTGCAAAGATAAAATCTAACAAACATTATTTAAATTAGGCTACTTGGTGCAGGTGCTATTTAAAAAATTTCAGAAAGTGTAATTTAAAATAGTATAGGAGGCAAATTATTTTATAGCATATTAGTCTTTTAGTGGAATGAATTTCTGTTTCAATTTCCAAACATAAAATTAATTGATTCAAAAATGTTTCTGCCTTGGACCTCTGGCAATGTACTATAAATAGTATCATCAATTTCATCTTCATCGTCATCACTTTCTCCCATTTGCTGTTCTTCTTGTATGCCGCATTTTCGTGAATGGTCTTTCATTGCTGTGATCGAGGAGTGATACAATGAACATTTAGGGCAGCCCACATTCCAATTTTTCTTGCAGATATGCTTGCTGCCTTTGCACGCCATTGGATGATCATGTTATCAGCTTTTTCTCTGTCCACAACTTTATTGGCCTTAAGCCCATTCCATAATGCTTGGGCCTTTGCCAATGCAAGTTGGCGCTTGTCATCAGGATGTGCCTTTAAATAGGCATCAACAAACTTTTCATAGAGATGTGTATTACTAATACTATTACTCATTATTCAGATGAAAACTCCAAAATATATTTAATAAACTAGACACAACCAAATCAAATGATTGATGAAGAAAACTTTTCAGAATCAAATCTGAATGGTAGCAAGCAGTTTGAGCAGCTCAATCGGTTTTGACGATTCCATCATTTAATTAATTTTTCACCTTTTTGCTAATTTATTTGGAATGCCATTTTTGAAGCTCTTGCATTTAATAAAATAGGCCTAATTTGCCTATGTTTTGATGACATCATCTTGGGTCTGCCCCCCCCCCCCCTCCCCCATGTCAACACATGTCAACATTTGGTAGACCCCCCTCCCCCCCTAGCTGATGACGTAATATGTGAACGCTCCCCAACAGCAATAAATATAAAAATGAAGCTTGACTAGAATGCCGGGTAGCTAGAATAGGATTCAATAGTCGTAACGTCACTTCCTTCCTAATGACGCATGGTAACTTAGCAACACTGGCTCTAATCTATCGGAACAATGACGGGCGCAGTATGAAATATTTCTCCGGCGAACATAAAAGCGCATCCAGAGGAAAAACCCCCATAAATTTGATCATGTTTTGACTTTTACACACTCTGGTCACAAGACATATGAAAAGTTCTAGCCAGCTTGAAGAATAAAAAGTAATGATTTTCTTTGTTTAGAACCAAGATGGCCGCCGTTGCCGGGCGGCGTGACGTCAGACTACTGAATCCAATTTAGGGAGTTATTTTGGCTGTAGGAAAAAAAAACGGAAAAAAACCCCCAGCTTGTTTGAGTCAAACTTGTCCTATCGAGGCTGACAAATTATTGTGTGTCTCGGCAGCGACAGATAACCATGTATCAAGCTCTAATGCGTTTGTTCTAAAAACAGACGCCCAGTTTCCAGTTTCATAATTCTCATTTTGGATGAATGGAGCTTGCTGATTGGATAAGCAATGGCGGTGATGATGAAGGTGGTGGTGATGATGATGGTGATGATGATGGTGGTGGTGATGGTGGTGGTGATGGTGATGATGATGGTGGTGGTGATGATGATGGTGATAATGATGATGATGATGATGATGATGATGATGATGATGATATGGGGATGATGATATTGACGATGATGATGATGATGATGATGATGATGATGATGATGATAGTGATGATGAAGAAAGTAATAATACCAATGATAATGCGAATAATAATAACAATAATAATAATGATAATAATAACAATAA
Source organism: Berghia stephanieae (assembly GCF_034508935.2). Taxonomy (NCBI): domain Eukaryota; kingdom Metazoa; phylum Mollusca; class Gastropoda; order Nudibranchia; family Aeolidiidae; genus Berghia; species Berghia stephanieae. The sequence continues at coordinate 106,818,576 of NC_088360.1, forward strand.
TAATGATAATGATAATAATAATAATAACAATAACAATAATAATATAATGATAATATAATAATAATAATAATAATAATAATAATAATAATAATAATAATAATAATAATAACAACAGCAACAACAATAATAATAATAATAATAATAATAATAATAATAATAATAATAATAATAATAATAATAATAATAATAAATAATAATAATGATGATGATGATGATGATGATGATGATGATGATGATAAAGCCTTCTAAAGATATAATAATTTGTTGGGAACTTTCTTATCGAAACGGAAAAGGAAAATATAGTATATAAAAAAAAATGTTATTATTAAACTGACCCCCCCCCCCCCCACCCGAAAATTCCTCCACAAAAAGAAATGAAAAAAAACAAAAAACAAAAAACAAAACAAGAACAATAAAAGAAAGAAAAAAAGATCGCAAATAAGAGGTAATATTTTATTAAACAAACAATGAAAAGTAGTTTCTACCCTTTGAAAAATGATCCTAGTCCATCGCGATGCACTTTCCGCCAGACCTAACAATACCAGATACTCAACCTCTGATTTGTGTATAGGAAATGTTGGGGAAGGAAGTCAGAAAAGATCTCAACAACTCCCGTCTGTTATAGTCTATCCGGAATCTGGACAAACCTCCTTGCTTGGGATACACCGTAACCCCCCCCCCCCCCCAAAAAAAAAAAAAAAAACAAAAACAAAAACAAAACAAAACAAAACAAAACAAAACAAAACAAAACAAAAAAAAAAAAAAAAAAAGCAAAAAAAAAAAACAAAAAAAACCCAAAGAACAAAAAAACAAAAAAACAGAAAAAAAAAAAATGAGCTTTTATATAGCGCAATATCCACTAAATGTGCTCAAAGAGCTTTACAAGGGGACCATCAGCAACACGTAACATGTAGAACGAGACATGATGCCTGTCAGGCGATATTACAATTTTTTTTCGGAGTGGCAACGCTGTAAACGGCCAGGTACTCATTTTACACCTGAGTATGATGAGCGAATTTGAGTAAAGAGTCTTTTCCAAGCACTCAAATATGCGCCGAACGAGGCTCGAACCCAGGACTTTCCGATCCGAAAGCGAGTGTCATACCACTAGACCACATAGACGCACAACCTGACACTAGAACCGTGGCTTTCGTCAACTCACGGCCTGGCACTGACCAAAACATGACGTCAAAAGATAAGTCTTTGGGCACAGATGAAAAAACAAATCGTGAATTGAATTCAACAGTTAAGACATTGGAACAACTTGTTTCCTTTTGAGCACTACTTAAGACAACTCATTTTATTGGTGCAAAATCCTAGAAAATGATGCAAAATCCTAGAAAATGAAGTCAAACTATAAGTCCTAGTGTGTTCTAGCGTAGCCATCGTTATGATATAGCCTGATACTGGAATTCAAAAGGACTGGCAGTTTGACGTTATTATTTTTTTTTTTTTGCACGGCCTAGTGAGTTGTCGTTAGTAGAGCTCATAGAAACAAGTCATTTCATTGGTTGAACAATTGAATACAACTCACGATTTGTTTTCTTTTGTGGCAAAAGACTGGCATTTTGACGTCATTTTTTGGTCAGTATCAGGCCATAACTTTACGAAGGCCACGGTTCAATTAGCCATCATTATGTTATAGCCTGGCACTGAAACCCAAAAAGACTGGCATTTTGACGTCATTATTTGGTTTTAGTAGAGCTCATGGAAACAAGTTATTTCATTGGTTGAACTATTGAATACAACTAACGATTTGTTTTATTTTGTGGTCAAAGACTTGTCTTTTGACGTCACTTTTTGGTTAGTGTTAGGCTATAGATAGTATGTGCTTGGCTAAGAAGTTCATAACATTGTCATCCGGAAGTATAACAGACCAACACACAAAACTGTGTGTAACTTTGAACGTGAATAGTCTCGTCAATACAGTTTAGTAAGGTTTAATCATAAACACGGATGGCAAAAAACAATAACAAAGACCCGAGTGACGTCAACTTCATTCTATCTATAAGCCTGCGATGGCTACGGTTGCACCCACTATCGGGACATCTCCCCCCCCCCCCCCCCACACACACACATAGTTATAATTTTGTTTTAGAACATGCCAGATTGATTGGTTTCAACAGTCGTGACGTCACTTCCTCGTAGTGACGCATAGGAACTTAGTAACTGGTTCTAAACTATTGGAACAATGGCGGACGCCCTGATGAAATACGTCTCAGAAGAGCATAAAAGTGTATCCAGAGAAGAAAAACATTTTAAATCTTATCATGTTTTGACTTTTATACATTCTGATCACATGACATGTGAAAAAGTTCTAGGCAGCATGAAGAAACAAAAGTACCGATTTTCTTTGTTTAGAATCAAGCTGCTGGTTGCTGGGCGGACGTGACATCAGACTATTGAATCAAATTACTCATCAATATTAGGCTTAACGCCTTTCCTAATGAAAACAAAATAATAAAAAAGAAAAGTAGAGATATAAGAAACGAAATAAAACAAAATAATAAATAATAATTTAAAAAATCCCTTTATTCATCCCATAGGAGAAAAAATTGTCTCTAGGGTCTATTCCAAGGAAAGACTGGAATAACACAGGCGTCAGCCGCAGTGCAGCACCGCGAATTGAGCTAGGGCGAGTTGACTTCCTCAAGGCCACACAGCGCAGTGGCGGGTGATCGAACTCGAAGTACCTTTCAGTACGAAGCTAAAAAAGACCGTACCGCTGAGCCAAGCTGCCCTGTTAGTTAAAAACAAAAAGGAATATTTGTATTGGGAAACGAGGGAAGATCCGGATCTGGAGATATACATTATGGATTAGGTTTCAAGTTTTTCCTACTAACTGCCAAACTCCGGCGAAAAAAAATACGTATTTAAAATTTGGCCAGAAAACTCGACCTTTAAATATCGATCGATTTACCTGATCCTAATCTTGTCAAAAACTCTCAGACATTGGATTTAATAAAATCTTCGCGAGATCCCAGGTTTAAACGTTTTTACCAAGATGAAAGTCGTTTAAATCAATCGATATATTTGAAGGAAGATTTGTCTGGCCAAATTTTTTGAATACGTGTTTTTAGTTTCCAGAGTAGGGAATTTCCATGGTTAAAGGTTATTCATTCTGGGGTTTTTAAAAGACAAAGTTCGAAAACAAGATGTAAACAATTGAATTCTTCTCGGCTTATTTTGATATTATCACGAGATGACCTTTTCACACTTCCCAGACAAAGCATTTGATTGGCTAAGACTGGCGTAAGAATTCGTCTGTTGTCCTGAATGCTGACGAGGGCAAGATTTTTAAAAGCAGAATATAAAAATAGACGTTTGGATTAAATCTGACAGTCGATGTCACGGAGTGCTAAAATAATATAGATAGAATGAAGTTGACGTCATTCGTGTCTTTGTTATTGTTTTTTTTTTTGCCATCCACGTTTATGAGTATTTTCTCACTGAACTGTATTTACCAGACTATAGATAGTATGCTCTTGGGTAAGAGGCTCACAACATTGCCATCTGGAAGTATAAGGCCAACACACAAAACTGTGTGTAATGATGATCGTTTATAGTCTGGTTAATGCAATCTAGTGAGAATGAGTCATAAACGCGGATGGCAAAAACAAACAAAAACATAGACCTGAGTGACGTCAACTTCGAACTATCGAATGAAGTTGACGTCACTCGGGTCTTTATTATTGTATTTTTCCATCCACGTTATGAGTAATTCTCACTAAACTGTATTAACCATACTATAGATACAATGAAGTTGACGTCACTCGGGTTTTAAAAAAAATAATTTTGCCACGTTTATGATCAATTCTCACTAAAATGTATTAACCAGACTATAAACGTTCAATACATAGTTTTGTGTGTTAGTCCGTTATACTTCCGGATGGCAATGTTGTGAGTTTCTTAGCAAAGCGCACACTATCTGTAGAAATGATGAATACCGGAATAATGAAAAATGATGAAATGGTATCTCATTCGTCCTTAGTGTTTTATTCATCATGTGTTGTTGATAAAGGGGAAACCCGAACCGTCCACAGTATCTGTCTTCGTCGAATAAATTGAAGCTTACAATTCAATATTTATCGTTACATTTTTAAAAATATAGAAATAAGGCTGCGATAAAAGATTGTTCCCGTGACATTTTGACACAAAAGGGGACAGAAGAGTGGCTCAGGGGTACAGTCTTTGCTTCGTACCCGAAAGGTACCGAGTTCGATCACCCGCCACTACGCTGTGTGGCCTTGAGCAAGCCGCCTCGCCCCGTTTATTTGGTTTGATTTTTTGGGGAGGGTAAATTGTTGATTTTTAAGGTTAACTACAGCAACTACTTGGGTGGGGTTCCTGACCTCCCATAGGGGGGGGGGGGGGTACATACTGTGTCTTCTATCCCCTTATATCTGTTTTCCAATTTGCTTTCTGTCTTTGTCTTGGAATGAGATTACTTGGTTTTGTCCTGGCCCTGGCCTGAGTCCTAGCTGGGAGGGAAACAACAGTCAAATGCATAGTTATTGTTTTGGGAGATGCTACTTTTTTCCTTGTAAATCATCTCTTGTTATGTATTATTATATTTGTTATTTTGAATGAACAATGTAAGCGTTTGAGTGTATTCCTCTTTGTTGGATTTTGCGTTTGTGTCCGGATGAAAATTATAGGTGATCTCAAACTAAGCACATTGGTGGTATGCTCTTGGAATCTACATCTGATCCCTATTTGTTCCCAGTTCCCCTATGTCTTACTTTTTCTTGGGCGCTTGAATTGAAATTCTAGAACTTTTTACTATCCCATTTTCTTCCTTTTTACTGGCCCTGATATAACCTAAATGTGTTGCAAGCGCCGTAAAACCCTTAAAAACAAACAGTAACTACAATTTTTATCTCCTAAAAGTTACGAATTTTTAGATTTTTACGTTGGCAGGTCGGTGTCATTTCTAATTAAATTTTTTCCTGATATTCACCAGCGGTTGAAAATAATTTGACCGACATCTTTCTCGGTTGGGGTCCCAAAAGTATGGAATTGGAACAAATTAGATACAAAAATAATAATCAAATACGCTTTCGTGCTCAGTAATTTCTTCGGATCTTTTGACGATATTCTAAATCAAGCAGGCTTTTGAGTAGTAATAAATTGTGTTTGCTTTTTGTATCATCTTTAACCCTTTCCTTACCAGCCATTTTCAGAATGTTCCCCAAAATTTCACACCCACCCAACACAAAAAATAGTTTTTTCCTACTCAAACTGAAATACAACAAATACATTCTATGCATAATATTGATCTGCAGAATGAACTCTACAACACAGTGTCACGTTGTTATAGCTATAATAAAACATTTTACATTACATTGTGCGATTTACAAAAGAAATCTGAATGATAAAAGTGCTGGTTGGATCGTAACGAATGTGACGATTTACCTACGGTTGGTAAGGAGAGGGTTAATGTCCCTTGTATGTGTACGGCCTCGGGGCTCTATATGGATTCTGCGGGCTGTATAAGGTAATGATTTCATTAAAATTGCATTGCATTACAATATTTGAAGAATAATAATGATTAAATATCGTACATATTGCGCTCTACTTTGTGCGGCTATGTGGTCTTGTGGTATGACACTCGCCTTCGGATCGGAAGTTCCTGGGTTCGATCCCAATCTGAGAAGCGCATAGTAGAGACCTTGGAAAAGGCTCTTTACTCACATTCTCACGTACTCAGGTGTAAAATGAGTACCTGATTGTTGAATGCGTTGTCTCTGTCTCCGGGAAAAAATTGTAATATCGCCTGACAGGCGTCATGTCTCGTGCTACATGTTTCGTGTTGCTGTTGGTCAGGGACCACGTGTGAAGCGCTTTGAGCACATTTAGTGGATATTGCGCTATATAAAAGCTCAAATTTAAAGCAAATTAAGCCCTCGAATAATTTTGTTCAGCGTCTTTTGTGTTTGGTCAGCGTACAAATTCAGTGAGACTTTTGTCTTCTACGGTCATGACAAGGAACTTTATCATCATGTTGAAATATAACGTTAAATGTTGAATATTTCATATGGTACAGCAGCTAAACCAAAGACTGGCTGGTTGATTGATTTCATTATCATTGAAATTATCAAAATATAAAATATATAATAATGATATATGTAAATATATAACATATATATGGGACATATAACATTACACGTCAAAATCTATTTTTTAGTAAAGCCGGATGATTGCGGGATAAAAACATACAATTTCTTGAAACCCTACGTTTTAATTTTTATTCTAAAGGGAAAAAAAGACACCTCAAAATACATTTTTCTATTATTCAATATATCAAAATCGAGTTTTTCCAGCCACGAAAAGGGTATATAATAAAGCTAAATCATTTACGCGTCAAAATCTATTTTTAGTAAAGACTGCGGGATGAAAACATACAATTTCTTGAACTACTACGGGATTTTTTTGAAATATGGAAAAAAATAATATATTGAGAGAGAGAGAGAGAGAGAGAGAGAGAGAGAGAGAGAGAGAGAGAGAGAGAGAGAGAGAGAGAGAGAGAGAGAGAGAGAGAGAGAGAGAGAGAGAGAGAGAGAGAGAGAGAGAGCATCCTCGAGGCTCTATGTCTCTCAAAGATTTCCAAGCGTACGGACCTCGTGTTCAGTGCTTTTAATGCAAATTACTCATTATTTGAAAGAGATTAATTGAACTGCTTTACACACACACACACACACACACACACACACATATATATATATATATATATATATATATATATACAAACCCACACATAAACACACAAACACACACACATACACACACACACATTTTATATATATATATATATATATATATATATATATATATATATATATATATATATATATAGCAAGATAGATAGATATATAGGTAGATAGATAGAGAGGAAGAAAGAGATTCAAAGATAGATGGGTAGATAGAGATAGAGATAGGGAGATAGATAGATAGATAGAGAAAGAGAGATAGAGAAGGAGTTTGTGTGTGTGTGTGTGTGTGTGTGAGAGAGAGAGAGAGAGAGAGAGAGAGAGAGAGAGAGAGAGACAGAACGAGAGAATGAGAGAGATAGAGAAGGAGAGAATGGGAGAGAGAGAGAGAGAGAGAGAGAGAGAGAGAGAGAGAGAGAGAGAAAGAGAGAGAGAGAGTTAACATCCTCGAGGCCCTATGTTTCAATACATTACAATTATCTTTACTCCTGTTTCTTCAGTACACTTGTTTCCCAAATCAATCATTATCCTGTCGTGTTTTGCTTGCTTTTATTTTTCATTGATTCTCAGATCAACATTATTTTTAATGATGAGATTTTATTCTTTTTACTAGAAGAAAAGAGTAAGGATGAGATAAATTATTTTGTATCGGAAATTTGCCCCTTGCATATATTGCTTTTAGACACTTTGTAATTTTAGATCGAATTGATTCATAAATTTTAATGATGTTTATTTGATGTTGTTTTCTGTTGTTACCATTCTGGGAGTAGTGAGTTTGGGATAATGATAATGGCTTCTCTAGGAAATTTGTTGATTTAACATTTTATTCCAAGTAAATTGTGGTTATCTTGGTAATTTTTGATTGATTATTATTAATGATGATTATGATCATGACGATGAAGACGAAGAAGAAGAAGAAGAAGAAGAAGAAGAAGAAGAAGAAGAAGAAGAAGAAGAAGAAGAAGAAGAAGAAGAAGAAGAAGAAGAAGATGAAGGAGGAGGAGGAGGAGTAGGAGGAGGAGGAGGAGGAGGAGGAAGAAGAAGAAGAAGAAGAAGAGGAAGAAGAAGAAGAAGAAGAAGAAGAAGAAGAAGAAGAAGAAGAAGAAGAAGAAGAAGAAGAAGAAGAAGAAGAAGGAGGAGGAGGAAGAAGAAGAAGAAGAAGAAGAAGAAGAAGAAGAAGAAGAAGAAGAAGAAGAAGAAGAAGAAGAAGAAGAAGAAGAAGAAGAAGAAGAAGAAGAAGAAGAAGAAGAAGAAGAAGAAGGAGGAGGAGGAGCAGGAGGAAGAGGAGGAGGAGGAGGAGGAGGTGGAGGAGGTGGAGATGGAGGAGAAGGAGAAAGACTCAAGTCTCAGACCTCGACATCCGTTTGCTGTCAAAGTTCCACAACCCGTGCAGTCGACAAAAACTCTCAACCAAATGGAGTTTCTAATTTTAAAATCATAAGAAAACACCACGAAAATAACCAAACAGTAAATCATAGAAATAAAAATATAACTTGAACTTTTATTCAGCGCAATACGCACAATGCGCTCAAATCGCTTTACAGGGGGTTCTAAGTAAATAGCAACACTAAAATGCAGGGCCATCCATGCGCCTGTTGGGGTTCATTACAAGTTATTTCAACAAAGATAATACTGTTACTGGATAGGTATTCATTTTAAAACCAGATTGCTGTGAGAGAATGTAAGTGCGGCTATGTTGTGGTCTCGTTTTCGGATCAGAAGATCATGGGTTCGAACCTCGCTCTGCGCATAGTTGAGTCCTTGGAAAAGGCTCTTTACTCACATTTTTTCACCGTACTCAGGTGTAAAATCAGTACCTAGCTGTTAACAGCATTGTCTCTGTCCGAAAACATTGTAATATCGGCTAACGAGCGTCATGTCCCGTCCTACATGTTAAGTGTTGCAATTGGACAGGGACCCATTGTTGTAAAGCGCTCTGAGCACGTTTAGTGGAATTTTCGCTGTAAAAGCTCAATTTAAAAAAAATTAAAGAGCCTTTTCCAAGGTCTCAACTCTGTGCTTTAGAAAGTCACCTCACCTCAGCTCAGTTTTCGACGCTGCATTGCGGCTGCCGCCTGTGTTATTCCAGTCTTCCCTTTTAATAGACCCTAAAGACAAATTTCCCCCGTTGGATGCATATAGGAAATTTTCTTTAAAATTGTTATTTGCGGCGACCATACCAAGACTGGAACCAAAACCTACATGTTCGACACGCTAGTGTTACGCCGCAAGGCCACAAAGCCACTCAAAGTTCATCTCAAATCACGTGACATTCAGACCTGTTAGCCTAAAATATTGATCGATTTATTAAGTGCAATATTCACTTAACGTGCTCAAAGCGCTTTACAAAGGGCCCCCAGCCAACAGAAACACTTAACATGAAGGACGCGACATGTAGCCTGTTAGGCGAAAATACATTTTTTTCGTAAATAGACATCGTTGATAACGGTCAGGTACTCATTTTACACGTGAGTACGGAGAGAGACTGATATGTTAGTAAAGAGCTTTTGCCAAGGCCTCAGCTATGCGTCGAGGCTTGAACCAAGGACCTTCAAATCCGAAAGCGAGTGTCTTACAAAAAGTATCTTGTTGCTGTTGACACTGGCTTTAAAAATAAGTGATGTACGTCGAAGGTACCCATTTTTGTGTGTAAAAACCAAAACCACAACCCTCGAATCTTATCGGGCTCACGAGTTGCATGAGACTGGAATTCAAAGGGTTCGCCTCAAAGAAGAAGAAGAAGAAGAAGAAGAAGAACAACAACAACAACAACAGCAGCAGCAACAACAACAACAACAACAAGAACAACAAAACAAAGGAAAACGATGAGAAAATATAGTTGTAACTGACCGAAATAATGCGATTCATCACAACATATTATCTGTTGAAAGTATGAAGACTGGCATCTTACCTGTCATCGTGGACTAGAAAACGTGATGTTACCAGCACAAAATAACCGAATTAGTCGACGTCCTTACAACGCCCACTTCTAGGCAAGAGTCAGCCTAGTCAGAGACGAGAAAACGTTCATAAAATTCGATATTTTTAGTTACCGGCTTTGCTTGGGCTTAAGACTAGGAAGTAATATACTAGTAAAGAACTAAATTTTGTCCGCTTACATAAAATTGGGCACAGGGCTTTTCGTCAAAACATTTTTTATTTGGTATAGATAGTGTGCGCTTGGCTAAGAAGATCACAACATTGCCATCCGGAAGTATAACGGCCCAACACACAAAACTCTTTGTAATTATGAACTTATATAGTCTGGATAATACAGTTCAGTGAGCATTACTCATAAACGCGGATGGCAAAAAACATAAACAAAGACCTGAGTGACGTCATCTTCGAACTATCTATTGATAGTATGCGCTTGGTTTAGAAGCTCATAACATTGCCTTCCGGAAGTATAACGGACCAAGACACAAAACTGTGTGTATCCATGAACGTTTATAGTCGGGTTAATTCAGTTCAGTGAGCATTGCTCATAAACGCGGATGGCAAAAATCAATAACAAAGACTGGAGTGACGTCATCTTCGAACTATCTATAGATTGTTCGACGTTGACGTCACTCAGGTCTTTGTTATTGGCCATCTCACTAAACTATATTAACCAGACTATAAACGTTCAAGGTTACATATATTTTTGTGTGTTGGTCAGTTATACTTCCAGATGGCAATGTTGTTAGCTTCTTAGCCAACCGCATACTATCTATAGATAGAATGCGGATGGCAAAAACAATAAAAAAGGCCTGAGTGACGTCATCTTCGAACTATCTATACTTCCGGATGGCAATGTTATGAGCTTCTAAGCCAAACGCATACTATCTATAGATAGTATGGCTAAGAAGCTCATAACGATGCCATCCAGAAGTATAACGGACCAATACACAAACTATGTGTACGTTTATAGTCGGGTTAATACAGTTTAGTGAGAATTATTCATAAACGCGGATGGCAAAAAAAAAAAAAAACAATAACAAAGACCAGAGTGACGTCAACTGCATTCTATCTATAAAAAGCCACTCCAACTTTATTAACCGATAATCAAAGTAACATAAGAGTGACACTAAGTTGCTATGCGGTGATAATGACGTCAGTAAATGGAGTGTAACAAGTTGAGTGAAAGGGAGGAGAGGGGGGGGGGGGGGGGGTTAGAATACATTAGAAAGAGGAGGCCCCCATTATGTGATTTGGCACTATCTATAGCCTTATTGGCTTTTTTTTGTGTGTTCTAGTTTTACGCGAACTTTTCAATTTACCCCCGAGGGCCCTGTGCTGTTTTGTTGGTTATATTAGGTAAAATAGGGGACAAAATTTTGATGTTAAAAAAAACTGATTCAAATCTCATTGAAGGTTAACCCTTTCCTTACCAGGCAGCCATTTTCAGAATTTTCCCCCAAATTTTTCACGCACCCAACACAAAAATAGTTTTATTTTCTTACTCAAAGAGAAAAGCAACAAATATGACCCTTCGTCTCAAAACGGTATTATGTCGGAACGAACTAGATGCTTAAAAGGTGAATTAAATGTTAAAATTGGTCAAAAATATAAATTGTTGGCATCATCACCCTAAAATATGGTATCCATTCTCATCAATAAAACATACAAACTCAACACAAGTCTGATATTTCTGGCTATAAATTCAATTTTCAACATCTTAACCATCCCGACGTAACACCGTTTTGAGACGAAGGGTCACAAATACATTCAATGCATAATATTGGTCAGCAAAATGAACTCTACAATACAACTTGTTGTCACGTTTTTGATAGCTACAGTAAGACATTATTTTCTTTAAATTTTGTGATTTACAGAAGAAAATGAATGATAAAAGTTGTGGTTGGATTGTAACGAATGTGACGATTTGCCTGTGGTTGGTAAGGAGAGGGTTTAATCCCACTCTTCCGTGGGATTGGTTAAAAAAATGAGTTTTTTTATATAGCGCAATATATCCATTTGAACCCTCAACGCGCTTTACAAAGGGTCCCTGACAAACAACAAAACTTAACATGTAGAACGAGTTATGACGCCTGTAAGGCGATATTACATTTTTTATTTTTGCTGAACAACGCGGTTAAGGATCTGATACTGATTTTACACCTGGGTACGGTGAGAGAATGTGAGTAGAGAGCTTTTTTTTTCAAGGACTCAACTATGTGCCGAGCGAGGATTGAACCCACTGGGCTTACTGATTCGGAAGCGAGTGTCATACCACAAGACCACATAGCCGCACATACGAGAACATTCAATGTGTAATCAATTGACCTCTTAAGTTTCACAGTGACGGTATCTTATTTACTAATCTAAATTTAATATTCTTGTGAGGCTTTGTGGTCTAGTGGTATGACATTCGCTTTCGGATCGGAAGGTCCTGGGATCGAGCCTTGCTCCCTCGGCGCATAGTTGAGTCCTTAGAAAAGACTCTTTACTCACATTCTCTCACCGTACTCAGGTGTAAAATAAGTACCTGGCCGTTAACAGCATTGTCTCTGTCGAAAAAAAAATTTGCAATAACGCATTTCAGGTGTCGTGCCCTGTTCTAAATATTACGTGTTGCTGTTGGTTAGGGACCCCCCTGTAAAGCGATTTGAGCACGTGGATATTGCTCTATATTTGTGAGTGCATGACATAATCAGTCAGAAGGTGAAAATTTTGGATTTGCATTATTTTTTTGTTTTTCCTGTAAGAATATGCTCCCCAGAGCATTTTAATCTTTAATTGAAGTAAATCGGGTGATTTTTCATGAAGTTATCGTCAGATGTATGGGAAAGGTATCCAGCAACTTTTCTCAAATTTCATACTTTTTCAACTTGACTAGTTGTATAGAATATATTTGAAGTGAAATAAAGCTTTGATATTTCCCGAAGATGTACAAAAAGGGTTGATTTAATCATTTTTGAGAACTCATTTTTGATTTAAAAAATTGACCTTTTAACTTAACTTGGCAATATCTCAGTTCAAACCTTTTCACCATCCGACTGATAATGTTATTCACTGTAATTTAAATAGCTGAACCTAACTTTTTTTTCTCGTAAATACATATCATCCATCCTTGCTCTTTTACGTCCTGTAGGCGAAATCCTAAGAATCAGACTACTTGAACCCCGGAGACCACAAGACCACATATATAACGGCATTTAAATATAATCATTATTGTTAATGCAATCTATGGCTTGTAGCTTCAAAACGGTAATATGTCTGGCGGGAATTAAAAAAAAAAGTAAAATGTAGTCCTCCACAGCCATTAGGCCCATGGAGCCGGATTTTTATCCCGGTTTCTGTAGCGTGAAAAGCGCAATAGCAATCGCTTTCTATACTTTGGAGAGGACGCTGGTCTAGTCGCAAAGTACTTTCCGCCAGATCTAGCAGACCCAGCTACCCATTCACTGCTGGGTAGACAGGGGGTTCAGAAAAAAAAATAATCTCGACTGCACCCGGGATCGATCTCGGTCCCTTTGAGTGTGAAGCGAGTGCTCTACAAACTGAGTTATCGGGATCCTGCATATCGGGATGAACGTGATGCTAAATAAGGGAATTTTAAAGTAAAAAATGATGTGAATTTTACTGTGCCTTCATTGGTGTACATCGATAATACTCCATTGGATTCAATAGTCTGATGTCACGTCGCCTAGCAACGGCGGCCATCGTGGTTCTAAACAAAGAAAATCTGTCCTTTTTATTCTTCATGCTGGCTAGAACTTTTCATATGTCTTATGATCAGAATGTGTAAAAATAAAAACATGATCAGATTTATAATGTTTTTTTTTTCCCTCTGGTTACGCTTTTATGCTCGTCGGAGAAATATTTCATAAGGGCGTCCGCCATTGTTCCGATAGTTTAGAGCCAGTTACTAAATTACCATACGTCATTATGAGGGAAGTGACGTTATGACTGTTGGAGCGTATTCGGAAAATAAGATTATCCAACATTGAAAGAAAAGTCACACAGGTCAAGCACACAATAACAAAACAATAGCCGGCATAATATTATGTCTAGACGAGCAGACGATTTTTTAGTGCCAGATTACTTTAGAAAAAAAATGCCAAACAAAATTTTTCGGAATATTTGGAATGGTCTGAGTAAATGCCAACTTTTAGAGGTATTACATTTTTATTAAATGCGCGTTCAAGTGGATTGAAAATCTTGAGTTGCTTATCCCAGTTCCATTGTTAGTATGTCTAGACAAGACTTTTGTTTTGTTTGTTTAATGACCATTTAAAAAAAATTGCATTAAAAGTACAAAATTGGCATCCGCATGTGACGTCTCGTCTCTGTGTACAGGGGAATCCCCTTGGACGAGAGATGCGGAATTTGAATTCATTGAAAAATGAATCATTTTAAAAATAATTTAATCATTGATTATGAAATAATATCTAAGAATATTCCTTTAAGGGATGGAATAAAGATATTCTTGAACGGGTTTAGATTTATTAAATTCTCTATATTTTTTATCGCGGAATAACTCACTCGCAAGCTGGTGAGTTTTTTGGCGCGATAAAAATATAACTCATTTAATGAATCCAAACCCGTGAAAGAATGCTGTATTGTTAGATATAGATAGTATGCGCTTGTCTAAGAAGCTCATAACATTGCCACCCGGAAGTATAACCGACCAACACACAAAACTATGTGTAACCATGAACGTTTATAGTCTGGTTAAGACAGGTTAGTGAGAATTACTCATAAACGCGGATGGCAATAAACAATAACAAAGACCTGAGTGACGTCAACTTCATTCTATCTATAGAAATTCTATTCTTTCTCCTCAATAATATATTAACATTTTGCGAAGAATTCAGTTTTTAGCATGTTAACAACCCCACATAAAACCGCGTTAATACAATAGAGAATTTATATAGACAGAATGCGCTTGGCCAAGGAGTTCACAACATTGCCATCCGGAAGTATAACGGACCAACACACAAACTCTGTGTAACCATGAACTTTTATAGTCTGGTTATTACTATTTAGTGAGAACAACTCACAAACGCGGATGGCAAAAACAATAACAAAGGCCTGAGTGACGTCATCTTCGAACTATCTATAGATCAATATCCACTACACATGCTAAACGTGATTTACAAGGGGTCCTTAGCCAACAAGCGCACATAACGTGTTGGACGAGACATGACGCTTGTTTTCAGACGATGGCCCACATTTATGGGAGCGATCTATAGATAGTATGCAGTTGACGTCACTCATGTCTTTGTTATTATTTTTTTGCCATCCGGGTTTATGAGTAATGCTCATTGAACTGTATTAACCCGACTATAAACGTTCATGGATACACACAGTTTTGTGTGTTGGTCCGTTATACTTCCGGATGGCAATGTTATGAGCTTCTTAGCAAAGCGCATACTATATATATTCATGTTTTCGTCCAACCGAGTCATCAATCACACGATTTCTTGCTGTCCAACGATTGGATGCTTATTAATAAATGTAAACACGTTGCTTTGTTTACAAAAGTTATAAACATACCCATGGGTCAAACTGAACAAAATGACCAATCGTGGTGATAGATATGTCAAAATCTGTGAGCACTTTTCACTATGTGGGTCACTTTGAGCACATATTGCAATGTGACCAATGACCTCGAGCACATGGAAAGGTAATATAGATCATGCCCATTCAAAAAACTATATTCATTCGATTAATTCTTTTGCGTTTATCCAAAATACCCATAACATCCGCCAGCCGGCTATAGATAGAATGAAGTTGACGTCACTCAGGTCTTTGCTGTTGTTTTTTGACATCCATGTTTGTGAGTAATTCTCACTAAACTGTATTAACCAGACCATTATCGTCCTTGTGTGTTGGTCTATAGATAGAACGAAGTTGACGTCACTCAAGTCTTTGTCAAGCGTTTGTGAGTAATTCTCACTTAACTGTATTGACCAGACTACAACGTTTAACGTTACACATAGTTTTATGTTTTT
>NC_088360.1:106839224-106844224 GCF_034508935.2 Berghia stephanieae
CTTGTGCTTATCTTGTGCTTATCTTGTGCTTGCTTTATATAGTTTTGATCTTGGTTTCTATTTCATCTCATTACTTCATCTCATTATATATATATATATATATATATATATATATATATATATATATATATATATATATATATCTCACTCACTCTCTCTCCTTCCCTTGTACACACACACACACACACACACACACACACACACATTTTTTTTTTTTCCTATAATGTTTTGACTATAATGCCTATGTAATATAACAAATTTCCTTTTCTTGTTTACCTAGTGTACCTGAAGAAGGCCAAAGACCGAAACGTCGTTTACTTAGTTCTGTATCTTTTATAAGCGTCATTTTTCGGATTTTCAACATTACTTGCACACAATGTACAATGAAATATAACACTGTAATTGGATTCATTAGTCTGATGTCATGTCGCCCAGCAACGGCGGTCATCGTGATTCTAAACAAAGAAAATCAGTACTTTTTATTCTTCATGCTGGCTGTAACGTTTCATATGTCTTGTGATCAGAATGTGTGAAAGTCAAAACATGATCAGATTTATAATGTTTTTTTTTCTCTCCTCTGGATACGCTTTTATGCTCGTCGGAGAAATGTTTCATAAGGGCGTCCGCCATTGTTCTGATAGTTTAGAGCCAGTTACTAACTTACCACACGTCATTATGAGGGAAGTGACGTTATGACTGTTGGAGCGTATTCGGAAAATAAGATTATCCAACATTGAAAGAAAAGTCACACAGGTCTAGCACACAATAACAAAACAATAGCCGGCATAATATTATGTCTAGTTACTATGTTACCATGCGTCATTACGAGGGAAGTGACGTCACGAATGTTGAAGCGTTTTTCACCAATGCTAAAAGCATCATATCTTCAATCATCGTCCACAGTGTCATTATCATCGAAACCCAATGCGTGCCAAGAGGTCAAATTTGGCCTGGGTCACTTTCACTCTAAAAGATGAACCACATTTTGGATGTAATTTTAAAAATGAAAAAAAAATACATTTTAACAATTTTGGACAGAAAACTTGCCCTTCAAATATAGATCGAATATAATAATAATCCTCATCTTTGGAAAACAACCAAATAAAAATTAAAAAAAAAAATTACACAACAAAAACAAAACAAAATAAAAAACAAAAAACAAAATAAAACAAACCCCAAACAAAAACTACAAATAACCTACAAAGAATCAAACAAACAAACAAACAAAAAAAGGCCTCAAACTGTCAAACCTGGTACTTGGAGTCTCGAACCTCGGTCTTTCAAGTCAGGGTTTTAGAGTTTGTTGGAACTAGGTCGAGGGCCACACAACGAGGCGGGTAGTAGAACTCGGTACCTTTTGGGTAAGACGCGAACACGGCACCGCTGAGCCACGCGGTCCGACAGGTCCCTAAAATTAGAAACACACGATTTCATTTAACGGTTTCTCGGTTGACCTTGATTGGAAGGTCAAGCATTAAGAATGGTCAAATCAAATAGGATGGGATGGACAGAATTGGTCAAATACGTTCCAGTCTATAGATTCACCGGACACGGGGTTTCCATCGAGTGGACATCGACGCTATGGGACAGAGGTCTTGAAAAAGATGTGTCCACAATAATAATGTAATCACTTACGTGTGACGTCATATGGCTATATTTAGAATTAGCCAATTATTCGAAGCGTTCCTATTGGATTGAAGTAATCAAAGTATGTTTACGTCACTTTTGTGGGGTGGAATATTTCTGCCGTCATATAGTATAATAATAATAATAATAATAATAATAATAATAATAATAATAATAATAATAATAATAATAATAATATAAATAATAATAATAATAATAATAATAATAAATAATAATAATAATAATAATAATAATAATAATAATAATAATAATAATAATAAAAATAATAATCTTTATTGTCCAAATAGGCAATTATTGTTAGGTTACAGCTCTTGTAATAGGCGAAAAAAGTAATTAAAATAGTGGTAATAATGATGATAATATACTGATAGAATGATGATAATAATAATAAAATAATATAAAAATAAAATAAAAATAATAATAATAATAATAATAATAATAATAATAATAATAATAATAATAATAATAATAGTAATAATACTACTACTAATAATAATGATAATAATGATAATAATAATAATAATAATAATAATAATAATAATAATAATAATAATAATAATAATAATAATAATAATATAATCATCATCATCAACATCATCATCATCATAATCATCATCATCATCATCATCATCATCATCATCATCATCATCATCATCATCATAATAGTAATAGTAATAATAATAATAATAATAATAATAATAATAATAATAATAATAATAATAATAATAATAATAATAATAACAGTAATAATAATAATAATAATAATAATAATAATAATAATAATAATAATAATAATAATAATAATAATAATAATAATAAAAATAATAATAATAAATGAACATCATCCCCGACGTAAACAAAAAATGATTTATTTATGCTATTGGAGTCCCCGTTTCACGGCTCACCATACTCTCTGGGTCATGTCGTAATGTAATGTACGATTCTTTCATCTCTTTGCATTTATTAAACGAGTTATTTTTATCGTGTCCAATAACACAACGAGCTTGAGTCGAGTTGAACCGAGCCATCGTTAAATCAACAAATGACGTCAAAAGAGAAGTCTTTTCCCACAAAGAAAACAAATCGTGAGTTGTATTCATTAGTTCAACCAATGGAATCACATGTTTTCTTGACCACTGCTAAAGACAACTGACTGGGCGGTCCACAAACCTAAAAATGACGTCAAAATATGGGTCTTCTGGGTTTTTGTTAACGACGGTTATAGCCTGACACTTGGACCGTAGCCATCGTTAACATAATATAGCCTGACACTAGAACCCTCTAGGACTGGCAGTTTGACGTCATTTTTTGGTCAGTGTCAGGTTATAACTTAACGATGGCTACGCTAGGACCCACTAGGACTTTTGTTTTGACGTCATTATTTTAGGTTTGTGCAGCCCCGAGTGAGTTGTCGATATTTGAGCATAAGGAAACTAATGATCCCATTGGTTGAACTATTGAATACAACTCACGATTTGTTTTCATTTGCGGCCTAAGTCTTGTCTTTTGACGTCATTGTTTTGGTTAATGTCAGGCTATGAGTTAACGAAGGCCGTGGTTGAACTCATTAAAACATGTATAGAAGGAACGCAGTTGAAGTCACTCGGCTCTTTGTTATTGTTTTTAGCCAGCCATTTTTATGAGTCATTCTCACTAAATTCTATCAATATAAACATTTAAAGTTACACATACTTTTGTGTGTGGTGGCGTTATACCCGGCTGGCGAATGTTGTGAGCTTTGTTGCATAAGCTCACATCACCAATCGAGTGGTCGGGACAATTGGCACCTTTTTTTTTTTTTACACTGGCAGCCATTTCTTGTCGGGTTTTGCTCGTAGGACCTCCTCTCACACAATGGATTAGCACCTTTCCAACACGCAAGGAGCCCTGTAAATCCAGTTAAATCACTTGATAAAGGAACTCGTGCCACAACCACAGAGACGGAAATCGATCCTAATAGAGCAAGTTTTGTTCCGACCTATCTGGCCAGTGGCCATCGTTAACATAAAGCCTGACACAAGAAGAACCCTCTAGGACTGGCAGTTTGACGTCATTTTTTAGGTTTGTGTAGCGTCTGGTGAGTTGCCGTTAGTAGAGCTCAAGGAAACAAGTTATTTCATTGGTTGAACTATTGAATACAAATCACGATTTGTTTTCTTTTGAGGCAAAGACTGGCATTTTGACGTCATTTTTTGGTCAGTGTCAGCGTGGCCTTCGTAAAGTTATGGCCAATCTTTATTGGCTACGGGTTAATACAGTTGAGTGAGAATTACTCATAAACGCGGATGGCAAAAAAAAAAAAAAAAAAAAAAACAATAACAAAGACCTGAGTGACGTCAACTTTGAACTATCTATACAAAACCAACCATGCATGTGTGAAGATGTGTCACAAATTCCATGTTTTGATTGGTCAAGAATCTACTGCTAATGGTGCAGAGTAACCTCCAAGTGTCTGTTCCTCCGTGGAGACAAGTTCTGTCGTCTGATGAAAGCCATTTCAAAATGTCGCATACAAATGATAGAGTTCGGATTTGGAGGCACGCTGAAAGTAGATTTGATGATGAGCACCTAAATCCTTTCCTGACCAACTATAGGAAAATCGTCACTTTTGTTACGATACAGACATGTTTCTCATTCAGATTTCATTTGTGCATCACAGACTTTGAAGAAAATGAACAGTTAGGTTGTTGAGCTTGTTTTGCTAAGAAAATTATGGATCACAAGAACTTACTGTTGTGTTTGATTGATAACAAATCTATTTTTGTGTTAGTTGGATGTGAAGTTTTTGGGAAAAATCCTGAAAATGGCTGCTAAGGAGAGGGTTAAAAAATGGAGAGGATATTCATGTGTTATCATGGGTTGAGCAGGGGTCACCGTAAAGGGCAAAACTGAACTTTTAGTGAGTGGCAGATTGATAGCTCAATGTTAAACTGACAAATAAGGGAGCAGGCACTGGTGTAAGAGACCTATCCTTTTTTTTAAAAAAAAAAACGTGTGTATGAAAGAGTACCAAAAAAAAAAAAAGAAAAAAAATTCCCAAAAAACTTGAGCATTTATATAGCACAATATCCACTAAACGTGCTCATAGCGCTTTACAAAGGATCCCTGACCAACAGCAACGTGTGAGACATGACGCCTGTTAGGCGATATTACATTTTTTCTTTTTGCGTTAGAGACAGCACAATTAACAGCCATATACTGATTATACACCTGAGTACGGCGAGGGAATGTGAGTAAAAACCTTTTCCAAGGACTCAACTATGCGCCGAGCGAGGCCCAAACTAGGGACCTTCAGATCCGAAAGACCTCATAGCCACACAAAGCAAGAAAGAAAAATACAAGAAATTAAACAT
>NC_088360.1:106859224-106864224 GCF_034508935.2 Berghia stephanieae
TTCTTTTGTGGCCAAAGATTTGTCTTTTGACGTCATGTTTTGGTCAGTGTCAGGCTATATAAGTTAACGACGGAGCTACGCCCATGGGCGACAAAGGACAGACATAAACAAATGATTTGTTTTCTATCCGCGTTATGCTCATTTTTATTTCAGCCTCTATTCCCTTAAAATAAACCCTGGCTTTTATATAGCGCGATATTCACTTAATAATATTATGTTACTTTTCTTTGTGTGTCAAGATTGGAATCTAGATGAGGGAATGTTTTAAAGGAAAATGTATTACTATGTATTTTTATGCACTATGTGTTAAAACCTATGTCGGTCAAAGGCTTCTATTAGCCTGACTACATTATCTATGAAACATTTTAAAATGCCGACAATAAATAAATATTTGAATTGAATTGAATTGTTCAAAGCGCTTTTACAAGAGGTCCTTGACCAACAGCAACATGTAACATGTAGAACGAAACATGGCGCCTATTAGGCGATATTACTTTTTTTCCTACAGAGACAACGCTGTTAATGGCCAGGTGCTCATTTTACACCTGAGTACGGTGAGAGAATGTGAGTAAAAAGCCTTTTCCAAGGACTCAACTATGCATGCACCGAGCGAGGCTCTAACTCTGTTTTTCCGATCCGAATGTTTTGCAAATGAGCCATTTGAATGATAATTCTTAAATTCAGCCTTAAAAAAGTAATAAACAAAATGATTATAACAGCTTAAAAAAACAAAAACAAAAAAAAAAAAGAAAACAAACAAACACACAAAAAACAAAACAAACAAACTCGGAACGTTTCATGCTTAAAACCCATCTTAAGCAATCTACAAAAAAAAAAAAAAAAAAAAAAAAAGAAAACAAAACCCGATGAAAACATCTTTTTTGTTTGTTGGCTGAAGAAGGGTTTTGAGTCCGACACGTTCCTTGTCTGGTATTTTAGTTCTTTTATTTTTGAAGCTGTTATTTATTCAATTTATGAAGTATTTATTACTTTATTTTTTTACAGTCCTTCAACAGCCTCTAGACCCTTAGTATCGCTTGATTCAGCCTAAAATACGACAAGATAAAATAAGAATACGTAGAGTTTTATAACACCTATCTGTTATTTACGCTCACCTCCCCCCCCCCCCCCCCCCCCGCGCTGCCTGCCTCAACCAATTTTTCAAACTCTCCCCGTTATAACCCCTACACAAATCCCCCCCCCCCCCCCCTTTCCCACCTCCCCCACTCCCCCCAACTTTCTCCACCCGACTACTCATTCCCTGACGTACGCGAAATAATCAGTCATATTCTTTTAAAACAGTTTATTTTCATTTTTAGCCAGAAAACATTAATTTTGTCTACCTACAATAACTATCTATCATTTCGTATAGGTAGTACTAAGTTGACGTCACTCGGGTCTTTGTTATCGCTTTTCGCCATCCGCGTTTATGGGTGATTCAGACATCTTGTTTGATGAATTATCTATAGATAGTATGCAGATGACGTCACTCAGGCCTTTGTTATTGTTTTTGCCATCCGCGTTTGTGAGTTGTTCTCACTAAACTGTATTAAAAAAGTTCATGGTTACACAGAGTTTGTGTGTTGGTCCGTTATACTTCCGGATGGCAATGTTGTGAACTCCTCGGCCAAGCGCATTCTATCTATATCCCTCCGTGGAATGCTTAGGCGACGATATCTTATGATGTCGTGACGGAAGGGCATAAAGAAAAAAAAATAATGTGAAAAGGTCGATAGCAATATTTTTTGCTACCTTTGGATAGGACGCTTGGCTATCGAAAAGTACGTTTAGCCAGATCTAACAGAACCAGCCTTCCAATCATTGTTGGTGGACATGGGTGGGGTGGGGTAGGGTGGGGGGCAATAGGGGGTGGCGGGTAAACATCAAGACCCCACTTTGGGTCGGTCTCGTTCCCTTTGCGTTGGAAGAGAGTGCTCAACCAGCTGAGCTATATATAGAATGAAGTGACGTAACTGAGGCCTTTGTTATTGTTTTTTGCCATCCACGTTTATGAGTAATTCTCACTTAACTGTATTAACCAGACTATAAAAGTTCAAGGTTACACATAGTGTTGTGTGTTGGTCCGTTATACTTCCGGATGGCAATGTTGTGAGCTTCTTAGCCAAGCGCATACTATCTATTGGGATCTCCGTTTTCAAATAAGTCGCTCGTTAAAAAGTTTTTTTGACAAATAGGGAAACCATCTTAATGGGCATGATCTATATTACATTTCCATGTGCTCGAGGTAATTGGTCACAGTGGAATATGTGCTCAAAGTGACCCACATAGTGAAAAGTGTTCACAGTTTTTGAAAATCTAACATAACGATTGGTCATTTCGTTCAGCTTGACACATGGGTATGTTTACAACTTTTATAAACAAAGCAACGTGTTTACATGTCTGAAGACATATCCAATCGTTGCACAGCAACAAATCATGTGATTGATGACTTGGTTGGACGAAAAAACGAATAGAGATCGCTCGCATTAACCAGAAGATTTTTGACCAATAAAAACATGGAATTTGTGACGCACCTTCACACGTGCTCGGACAAACATAGTTGTTTGTTTATAAACAATCACGTGAATGAAATCGACATCTCTCTGATCACTGTTATTGTTTTCAGACCGCCATATGGGTGACTTGAAGTAGTTATCACACGATTTTCTCGATCAGATTATAAACGTTTAAGTTTACCAAAGTTTTCTCAACTGATCATGAGGTAGAACTGTGAGTATTCTACTTAGACTCATGCCATTGATATGAAGGCTGATTTGTTCGTTTTATTATCATTCACTGCAATAGGATTCAATAATAGTCGTTACGTCACGTCCTTCCTAATGACGCATGGTAATTTAGCAACACTGGCTCTAAACTATCGGAACAATGGCGGACGCCCGTATGAAATATTTCTCCGGCGAGCATAAAAGCGTATCCAGAGAGGAAAAAACATAAATTTGATCATGTTTTGACTTTTACACATTCTGGTCACAAGACATATGAAAAGTTCTAGCCAGCTTGAAGAATAAAAAGTAATGATTTTCTTTGTTAGAACCAAGATGGCCGCAGTTGTCGGGCGGCGTGACGTCAGACTACTGAATCCAATTTTTTATCATATTATTATGACGACTTCCGAGGGGCGTGATTCTTTGTAACCACCGTTATGTTATAGCCTGACACTGAAACTCAAAAAGACTGGCATTTTGACGTCATTATTTGGCTTTTGCACCGTCTAGTGAGTTGTCGTTAATAGTGCTCATGGAAACAAGTGGTCCCATTGGTTGAGCTAAGGAATACAACTCACGATTTGTTTTCTTTTGTGGCCAAAGACTGGCATTTTGACTTCATTTTTTGGTCAGTGTCAGGCTATAGATAGAATGCGCTTGACCAAGGAGTTCACAACATTGCCATCCGGAAGTAGAACGGACCAACACACAAACTCTGTGTAACCATGAACTTTTATAGTCTGGTTAATACAGTTTAGTGAGAACAACTCACAAACGCGGATGGCAAAAACAATAACAAAGGCCTGAGTGACGTCATCTGCATACTATTTATAAGTTAACGATGGCTACGGATTCTGTCCCCTTCCTCTACATGTCTATTTATTGATATTTGTGACCCTTCGCCTCAAAACGCTATAAAGTCGGGTTGGTTAAGATATCGAAAATTGAATTTATAGCCAGAAATATCAGACTTGCGTTGAGCTTATCTATGATTTATTGAGAAGAATGGATACCATATTTTAGGGTGCTAATGCCAAAAATTTATATTTTTTTTGGGACCAGTTTAACATTTATTTAATTCGCTTTTAACATCTGGTTCGTTCTGACATAATACCGTTTTGAGACGATGGGTCACATTTGGAAAAAAAAATCTCTTTTCATCCAAAATCCAAAATGAAAATAAAGACTCTTTCATCCAAAATCAAAAATGAAAATAAAGACTCTTTCATCCAAAATCCAAAATGAAAATAAAGACTCTTTCATCCAAAATCAAAAATGAAAATAAAGACTCTTTCATCCAAAATAAAAAATAAAAATAAAGACTCTTTCATCCAAAATCAAAAATGAAAATAAAGACTCTTTCATCCAAAATCAAAAATGAAAATAAAGAATCTTTCATCCAAAATCAAAAATGAAAATAAAGACTCTTTTATCCAAAATCAAAAATGAAAATAAAGACTCTTTCATCCAAAATCAAAAATGAAAATAAAGACTCTTTCATCCAAAATCAAAAATGAAAATAAAGACTCTTTCATCCAAAATCAAAAATGAAAATAAAGTGATTTGTCAGTGTTCGTCGCCGCTGAAGCAGCCGTGGCGAATGCGATGTGTGAGTACGTCGTACCACGTTTGTTATTACGCTGCTCACCACCGTGAGTTTGAGTTCTTGTCGCACGCGCATCACATCGCATCGCATCGCCTGAGCGAGGAGACCGAAGAGACAACATCGCTAGCTAGAGTCGCTGCCAGCCGGAACGCGGTGACAATCCAGAAATACACTATTTACTACTAGATAGACCCTCGTTTTGTGACAAGCCAACATGACAGTTGTTAATTTCCTCTTTCTCACTGTAAATACTTACTAGAACTATATCTACACACACTGCTTCTGATGTTATATAGATATATATCTCATTGTATTATTATGTACGCTATCCTTAATTTCTGGGATGTTAAACATAGATGCCCATATCATTTATTGTGCAGCGGGATTGCTTACCCTTAATCTGGATCATATTATGATTAATGGTAATAATAACTGTTTCTGATTTTATATCTCACTAATATGTACGTACACGTTCCGTGAATTCTGAGAGATAAAACAGAAATATCCATGTTTTATTTACTGCAACGAGATTGCGCGTCTTTGTTAGGACTCGATAGTTAACGATAATTTCTGTTTCTGAGGTTGTAGGTATCTCACTAACTGTACACTTTCCGTGAATTCTGGGGGTAAATAAAAACACAGATACCCTTTTATTATATATTTGTGCA
>NC_088360.1:106869224-106884224 GCF_034508935.2 Berghia stephanieae
TAGCAGACTGGTATAGGGGACCTTGGAGAGGAAACGTGAGAGATGGAAAGGAAAACAGGAATAATAATATTTAGGTGTGATTAAATGTAAAGAAGAATGGTGGGAAAAAGATCTTACTTCCCTTTATCGCTTATTTGTTATTTATTACTGTTAATAAGATAAGATAAGGTATACTTTATTGATCCTTGTGTGGAAATTATAATTCTGTATCACAACACAAGTCGGTAATATATAAAAAGAAATATCAAATGTTAATAAATTTAATAAAAATTGGCAAAGAATATTAAGTCTTAAAAAGTGCAGTGGAACAACAAGCGGATATATTATGGTCGATTATACTTATAATAAAATTCTCGTCCAATATATATATAAATAATCAAATGATTATGAAGATACTTTATAAACTGGTAAAGGTTAAATGATATTATACTAAAAAGTAGCATAAAAATCGTGTTTTTGCGATTGCGTAAATATTTCATCTGAGGAATAAATAAATTATTTTGCGCGATCACAGTATTTTGGTTATCACCTTATTCATAGAAATATTTATCATTTGCTTAGTAGATTAGATAATGGATTCAATATTCTGATGTCACGTCGCCCAGCAACGGCGGCCATCGTGGTTCTAATCAAAGAAAATCGGTACTTTTTATTCTTCATGCTGGCTAGAACTTTTCCTATGTCTTGTGATCGGAATGTATAGAAGTCAAAACATGATCATATTTAAAATGTTTTTCTCCTCTGGATACACTTTTAGGCTCATCGGAGAAGTATTTGATAAGGGCGTCCGCCATTGTTCCGATAGTTTAGAGCCAGTTACTAAGTTACCATGCGTCAGTACGAGGGGACAGACGACATGACTGTTGAAGCGTATTACAATGCTCTTCTTATTGCCTGTCAATGCAAACTTTAATTGATCCCGGACAAAATAAATCTGCTAGACTTAATGTAAAAGAGGGATCATATAACTCCAGTAATTGCATTGGATTCCTGTAATTGCGACTCTATGGTCTTCTAGTATGACACTCGCTTTCGTATCGGAAGGTCCTGAGCACAGACTACTAGGAGTCCTGTATTCTCTATGGTCCTGAGCTCGAGTCTCGCTTGGCGCATAGTTGAATTCTTGGAAAAGACTATACTTACATTATCTCAACGTATTCAAGTGTAAACTGAGTACCTGGTCGTTAAGTATTGGGAGTCTCTGTCCGAAAAGAGTGTATTATCGTCTAACAGGCGTCATGTCCTGTCCTAAATGTTAAGTGTTGCTGTTGGCCAGGGACCACTTTTTGAAATTATATTATTATGTAATGTTTTTTGCATAGCACCTGAATATTAAACGCATATACAATTTTTTTTTTGGAAAATATAAACCCACCGGTAGATAAAGATCATCCAAGACAAAACAAATGAAGTTTACCAGCACAAAACCCACTTTTGTCTATGGAATGCGTCCACGCCTCAAGCAGGCACTGTCATGTGACAACCAACCATCTTCCAGGAAATGTCTCAAACCACTGACTTGCTTTGTAAATCTTATTTTTTAAATGAAGGATTTGTTTCTTAACCCTGTCCTTACCAGCCATTTTCAGGATTTCCCCCAAAACTTCACACCCAACTAACACAAAATATATATTTTCTCACTCAAACACAATAGTAGTAAAGTTCTTGCGATAAATAATTTCTTTAGCAAAACCTGCTCTACATACAACACACTGTTCATTTTCTTTAAATTATTTGATGTACAAGAGAAATTTGAATAATAAAAATGTTGGTTGTATCGTAACGAATGTGACGATTTTCCAATAATTGGTAAGGGGTGGGTTAATGTATATGTATTGTTTTTTGCCACGAATTTGTCTTTTTGCCTTGGTCAGTTTCTATTATGTATAGCGCCGTAAAGAACAGAGCTATGTGGTCTTGTAGTATGACACTCGCTTTAGGATCGGACGGTCCTGGGTTCGAGCCTTGCTCGGCGCATAGTCGAATCCTTGGAAAAGGCTCTTTACTCACATTCTTTCACCGTACTCAGGCCGTTAAGAGCGTTGTATCTGTGGGGAAAAATGTAATATCGCCTTACAGGCGTTATGTCTCGTTCTTCATGTTCTCTGTTGCTGTTGGTCCCACTTGTAAAGCACGTTTAATGGATGTTGCGCTAAATAAAAGCTCAATTTAAAAGCTCGATTTAGTTCAATGACAACATTGAGCCCATAACACAATTTGGGTTATCTGACCTGTGAATAGGCCAACGTCGTTATCATCAACCGATAAAATTAAAATCACAATTCACAATTCCTCTACAATCGATTACTGTCACACAGTTCAACCAATACTTTACTCTTAAAATACGTTGTTGTGTTTGGGTTTTTTTTTTTATTTTAGTTTCCTACAATTCTTCTTTCAAATGTCATGAAAACTAGCGTGTGAAACAAAAGCAAAAACCAATAAACCATGATATATAATTGTCATGTTGTTGTTCATTTCCAGTCACGGCAAACGGTATTTGATAATCAATATTTTGCATACATTTTATTTTAGTTTTGTTACCAATAACAATAATAAACGATTATAATCGTTTTTTTCAATTTAACCAGTTCACTGCTGTACTCTGGAAATACTCGTATTTCAAAATTTGGTCAGAAAACTCGTCCTTCAAAAATCGATCGATTTAAATGACCCTCATCTAGACAAAAACTCTCAAACCTGAGCCTTCGCGAGTTCTTCGACGAATCCCGGTTTGAGAATGTTTGTCGAGATGGGGGGTTATTTAAATCGATTGATGTTTGAGAGACGAGTTTTCTGGCCAAATTTTTAAATTCAAGTATTTTCCAGAGTAAGGAAGTTAATTGGTAACTTCTATCGTGTTTTTGCGATTGCGTAAATATTTCATCTGAGGAATAAATAAATTATTTTGCGCGATCACAGTATTTTGGTTATCACCTTATTCATAGAAATATTTATCATTTGCTTAGTAGATTAGATAATGGATTCAATATTCTGATGTCACGTCGCCCAGCAACGGCGGCCATCGTGGTTCTAATCAAAGAAAATCGGTACTTTTTATTCTTCATGCTGGCTAGAACTTTTCCTATGTCTTGTGATCGGAATGTATAGAAGTCAAAACATGATCATATTTAAAATGTTTTTCTCCTCTGGATACACTTTTAGGCTCATCGGAGAAGTATTTGATAAGGGCGTCCGCCATTGTTCCGATAGTTTAGAGCCAGTTACTAAGTTACCATGCGTCAGTACGAGGGGACAGACGACATGACTGTTGAAGCGTATTACAATGCTCTTCTTATTGCCTGTCAATGCAAACTTTAATTGATCCCGGACAAAATAAATCTGCTAGACTTAATGTAAAAGAGGGATCATATAACTCCAGTAATTGCATTGGATTCCTGTAATTGCGACTCTATGGTCTTCTAGTATGACACTCGCTTTCGTATCGGAAGGTCCTGAGCACAGACTACTAGGAGTCCTGTATTCTCTATGGTCCTGAGCTCGAGTCTCGCTTGGCGCATAGTTGAATTCTTGGAAAAGACTATACTTACATTATCTCAACGTATTCAAGTGTAAACTGAGTACCTGGTCGTTAAGTATTGGGAGTCTCTGTCCGAAAAGAGTGTATTATCGTCTAACAGGCGTCATGTCCTGTCCTAAATGTTAAGTGTTGCTGTTGGCCAGGGACCACTTTTTGAAATTATATTATTATGTAATGTTTTTTGCATAGCACCTGAATATTAAACGCATATACAATTTTTTTTTTGGAAAATATAAACCCACCGGTAGATAAAGATCATCCAAGACAAAACAAATGAAGTTTACCAGCACAAAACCCACTTTTGTCTATGGAATGCGTCCACGCCTCAAGCAGGCACTGTCATGTGACAACCAACCATCTTCCAGGAAATGTCTCAAACCACTGACTTGCTTTGTAAATCTTATTTTTTAAATGAAGGATTTGTTTCTTAACCCTGTCCTTACCAGCCATTTTCAGGATTTCCCCCAAAACTTCACACCCAACTAACACAAAATATATATTTTCTCACTCAAACACAATAGTAGTAAAGTTCTTGCGATAAATAATTTCTTTAGCAAAACCTGCTCTACATACAACACACTGTTCATTTTCTTTAAATTATTTGATGTACAAGAGAAATTTGAATAATAAAAATGTTGGTTGTATCGTAACGAATGTGACGATTTTCCAATAATTGGTAAGGGGTGGGTTAATGTATATGTATTGTTTTTTGCCACGAATTTGTCTTTTTGCCTTGGTCAGTTTCTATTATGTATAGCGCCGTAAAGAACAGAGCTATGTGGTCTTGTAGTATGACACTCGCTTTAGGATCGGACGGTCCTGGGTTCGAGCCTTGCTCGGCGCATAGTCGAATCCTTGGAAAAGGCTCTTTACTCACATTCTTTCACCGTACTCAGGCCGTTAAGAGCGTTGTATCTGTGGGGAAAAATGTAATATCGCCTTACAGGCGTTATGTCTCGTTCTTCATGTTCTCTGTTGCTGTTGGTCCCACTTGTAAAGCACGTTTAATGGATGTTGCGCTAAATAAAAGCTCAATTTAAAAGCTCGATTTAGTTCAATGACAACATTGAGCCCATAACACAATTTGGGTTATCTGACCTGTGAATAGGCCAACGTCGTTATCATCAACCGATAAAATTAAAATCACAATTCACAATTCCTCTACAATCGATTACTGTCACACTGTTCAACCAATACTTTACTCTTAAAATACGTTGTTGTGTTTGGGTTTTTTTTTATTTTAGTTTCCTACAATTCTTCTTTCAAATGTCATGAAAACTAGCGTGTGAAACAAAAGCAAAAACCAATAAACCATGATATATAATTGTCATGTTGTTGTTCATTTCCAGTCACGGCAAACGGTATTTGATAATCAATATTTTGCATACATTTTATTTTAGTTTTGTTACCAATAACAATAATAAACGATTATAATCGTTTTTTTCAATTTAACCAGTTCACTGCTGTACTCTGGAAATACTCGTATTTCAAAATTTGGTCAGAAAACTCGTCCTTCAAAAATCGATCGATTTAAATGACCCTCATCTAGACAAAAACTCTCAAACCTGAGCCTTCGCGAGTTCTTCGACGAATCCCGGGTTTGAGAATGTTTGTCGAGATGGGGGGTTATTTAAATCGATTGATGTTTGAGAGACGAGTTTTCTGGCCAAATTTTTAAATTCAAGTATTTTCCAGAGTAAGGAAGTTAATTGGTAACTTCTATCGATTGGTTACGGATCATGTTTTACGTTGGCATTTTCTGACAGAAGATATATCTAAAATTATGGCTAGTATT
The DNA here is from genome assembly GCF_034508935.2 of Berghia stephanieae. NCBI lineage: Eukaryota > Metazoa > Mollusca > Gastropoda > Nudibranchia > Aeolidiidae > Berghia > Berghia stephanieae. The sequence goes on from NC_088360.1 coordinate 106,874,561, forward strand.
AGTAGTAGTAGTACTACTACTACTACTACTACCTCTACTACTACTACTACTACTACTACTACTACTACTACTACTACTACTACTACTACTACTACTACTACTACTACTACTACTACTACTACTACTACTACTACTACTACCTACTACTACTACTACTACTACTACTACTACTACTACTACTACTACTACTACTACTACTACTACTACTACTACTACTACTACTACTACTACTACTACTACTACTACTACTACTACTACTACTACTACTACTACTACTACTAACTACTACTACTACTACTACTACTACTACTACTACTACTACTACTATACTACTAACTACTACTACTACCTACTACTTACTACTACTACTCTACTACTACTACTACTACTACTACTACTACTACTACTACTACTACTACTACTACTACTACTACTACTACTACTACTACTACTACTACTACTACTACTACTACTACTACTACTACTACTACTACTACTACTACCTACTACTACTACTACTACTACTACTATACTACTACTACTACTACTACACTACTACTACTACTACTACTACTACTACTACTACTACTACTACTACTACTACTACTACTACTACTACTACTACTTTTACTACTACTACTACTACTACTACTACTACTACTACTACTACTACTACTACTACTACTACTACTACTACTACTACTACTTCTACTACTACTACTACTACTACTACTACTACTACTACTACTACTACTAGAAACATTGTAAAGAGTGTCAAGTTCGTTCTACATGTTATATGTTGCTGTTTGGTTTGAGCACGTTTAGTGGATATTGACTTATATCAAATATTACAAATTTTAAACGGCCATTTTCTCATTTTACACTTATTCACAAAATATGCGCAAAGGTCTTCACATGGGCTTTCAAGCCAACAGCAACAGGCGAGAAATAACATTTATAAGGCGATTGTATTACGATTTTTCCGACACTGCCTCAGTGCTTCTAAAGACAGCAGGTACTCATTTTACACCTGAATACGTTGACATGAGCCTGATCCAAGGACTCATCTATTCACCCTCAGATAGGGATTCGAACCCAAGACCGTTCGGTTCGAAGACAAATATAATTCCACAAACCCAAATAGCCGCACGACAGCCATGGGCACTTGCTACTCTAGTACGAATAATGAAACAATAATAATATCTCATATGACACTTTTATTAGATGTATCGGGTAAGAGATTAGCGGAAGAGTAGCGTCCCTTGATTGGACGTCACCCATAGTCTGTGACGTAACCGGCTGAAAAGTTAAAGTTATTAAAGAGAGAACGTCATGTTGGTTGTGCGCATGCGTCTCTCGTCCTCGCTTCCGCTGATCTCATTCGCTATAGTATAAAACTGAGAAAATAGAGAGCAGGCACTGGTGTAAGATAAAGATCTTAAAAAGTGTTTATGAAAGAGTACCAGACAAAGAATAAAGACAAATAAATACAAAAGAAAGAAATACCATCCCAAAATATCAGTCTTTCTCGACTTGGAACCGAATCTCCAGACTCAGACCTCTGAGGTCTTCCTCCACTGAGAACCGAATCTCAGACCTCCGAGGTCTTCTTCCACTGAGAACAAAATCGACGACCTCCGAGGTCTTCCTCCAATGAGAACCGAATCTTAGACCCCCGAGGTCTTCTTCCACTGAGAACAAAATCTACGACCTCCGAGGTCTTCCTCCACTGAGAACCGAATCTCAGACCGCCGAAGTCTTCCTCCTATAAGAACCGAACCTCAGACCTTCAAGGCCTTCCTCCCTTGGGAACCAAATCTCAGACCTCCGAGATTACCTCATATTAATCAAAAGGTCTGACTTTCGATCTCCAATCGAAGAAGAGTGATTATTTTAGATCGTTTTTTTCTTTTCTTCATGCAATATTTTCTTTCTTTCTTTATCCGACAAAGTTTCCAACACACTTTCATCACATGACACTTATCACATGACTAGCAGTATTTTAAGTGGGAAAATTCCAAGTATCGAAAGATTGCTTCACTGAGTTCCGGTCTCCAGTCGAGTACTAGTGATTTTTTTCTCGCATTTTTCTTTGTTGTTTTACCTGGTACTGTTTGTCAAATGACACTTTATCACACGACTAGCACTATTTATTCAAGGGGGGAAAATTCCAAGTATCGAAAGATTGCTTCACTGAGTTCCAATCTCCAGTCGAGTACTAGTGATTTTTTTTTCGCATTTTTCTTTGTTGTTTTACCTGCACTGTTTATCAAATGACACTGCACTATTTATTCAAGGGGGAAAAAAATCCAAGTATCGAAAGATTGCTTCAGCGATTACCACAGGAGAGGATTCGATACCCAGACCCGATTACACCGAGTATCCATTTCAATTGGAATCATGTTGAAATGTCAAATATCATTTTATTCTATGGTTTCACGTTTCATTTCCTTTGTTGCCCGAAGGTAAAAATACCTCAAGTCCTCTAATCCTAGCACTATTGGTAGTGTTTGTTGTTGAGGAACTAATTGTCATGACGCTGATGGCGCTGTAATAACTCTGCCGGACGCTGGAAAAACACGTATTTAAAATTTTGGTCAGAAACATTGTCCTTCATGGTATTTCAATTGATTACAAAAAAACCCTCTCAATACTGGGGTTTTCTTAACTGCTACTATTAGTAATACTACAACAACAGCAACTAATACTACTACAACCACTACTATTACTACTACTAGTACTACAACAACAACTACTACTACTACTACTACTACTACTACTACTACTACTACTACTACTACTACAACTAATACTACTACAACCACTACTATTACTACTACTAGTACTACACACTACTACTACTACTACTATACTATACTACACAACAACAACAACACAACTACTACTACTACTACTACTACTACTACTACTACTACTACTACAACAACAACTAATACTACTACAACCACTACTATTACTACTACTAGTACTACAACAACTACTACTACTACTACTACTACTACTACTACTACTACTACTACTACTACTAATACTACACAACAACAACTAATACTACTACAACCACTACTATACTACTACTAGTAAACTACTACTACTACTACTACTACTACTACTACTACTACTACTACTACTACTACTACAACAACTACTACTACTACTACTACTACTACTACTACTACTACTACAACAACAACTACTACTACTACTACTACAACAACAACAACTAATACTACTACAACCACTACTATTACTACTACTAGTACTACAACTACTACTACTACTACTACTACTAGTACTACAACTACTACTACTACTACTACAACTACTACTACTACTACTACTACTACTACTACTACTACTACTACTACTACTACTACTACTACTACTACAACTAATACTACTACAACCACTACTATTACTACTACTAGTACTACAACAACAACTACTACTACTACTACTACTACTACTACTACTACTACTACTACTACTACTACTACTACTACTACTACTAATACTACAACAACAACAACTAATACTACTACAACCACTACTATTACTACTACTAGTACTACAACAACAACAACAACTACTACTACTACTACTACTACTACTACTACTACTACTACTACTACTACTATACTACTATTACTACTACTACTACTACTACTACTACTACTACTACTACTACTACTACTACTACTACTACTACTACTATCACTACTACTACTACTTCTACTACTACTACTACTACTACTATTATTACTACTACTTCTACTACTACTACTACTACTACTATTACTACTACTACTACTACTACTACTACTACTACTACTACTACTACTACTACTACTACTACTACTACTACTACTACTACTACTACTACTACTACTACTACTATTACTACTACTACTACTGCTACTATCACTACTACTACTACTTCGACTATTACTACTACTACTACTACTACTACTACTACTACTACTACTACTACTACTACTACTACTACTACTACTACTACTATTACTACTACTACTACTACTACTACTACTACTACTACTACTACTATTACTACTACTACTACTACCACCACCACCACCACCTTCACCACCAAACCACCCCACACTACCACAACCACATCTCTAAACCAATTCTCATAACCCATAAAACCCAATTCTAATTCTACTTCAGCTGAAGACCAGCCATTAGAGCTTTTCTTTTTTCTTTTTTTTTTCAATTTTTCTTCTTAAATTAACAGCGTCACTACGACGGACAGCCAACTCTGTACTTTTACCCATGCAACCTCCATCACCACCACCACCACCCGTTCTTCACTTCACTCACGCCTTGCTCGAGGGTATGGAATGGCAATTCATTGATTTTACAATTCAAGAGCAGGGTATCTCACGTGATTCTATTTTCTCTCCTCTTTCTCTCTCTTACTGCTCTTCGCCACCCCTAGAAATCCACTGATGTAGTAAATTAGTCTAAAAGATTGGAAACAAAATCTACCGTTGGTCTGTTTTATGTGCTATTGAAAATTAACACTTAGCTTTATGGATGGGGTAGTCACTGACTGTGATGAAATTGAAAATAACAAGCATAAGAAACAAAACATTAATTTGCTCAGAACTTCATGAATAAAATTGTAGATAGTTTTTCTGGTCATTTTTTATTATATCAATAGGATAAAATTGTCAGTAGTTATCGAGCTTTTTAAAATTATATCTATAGTAAAAAAAAGTGTAGTTTTCTGGTCTTTTTTATTATATCGATATGACAAAATTATATATAATTATCGAGTTTTTAAAATTATATCGATAGGACAAAATTGTAGATAGTTTTCTGGTCTTTTTTTATTATATCGATATGATAGTTATCTAGTCTTTTTTATTATATCGATAAGACAAAATTGTAGTCAGTTATCGAGCTTTCTTTTATTATATCGATAGTAAAAATTGTAGATATTAATCTAGCTTTTTTATTATATCGATAGGACAAAATTGTAGATAGTTATCCAGCTGTTTTATTATATCGATAAGACAAAATTGTAGATTGTTATCGAGATCTCTTTTATTATATCGATAAGACAAAATTGGAGATAGTTATCGAGATTTCTTTTATTATATCGATAGGACAAAATTGTAGATAGTAATCTAGCTGTTTTATTATATCGATAAGACAAAATTGTAGATAGTTATCGAGCTTTCTTTTATTATATCAATAGGACAAAATTGTAGATAGTTATCCAGCTGTTTTATTATATCGATAAGACAAAATTGTAGATAGTTATCGAGCTTTCTTTTATTATATCAATAGGACAAAATTGTAGATAGTTATCCAGCTGTTTTATTATATCGATAAGACAAAATTGTAGATAGTTATCGAGATTTTTTTTGATATATCGATAGGACAAAATTGTAGATAGTTATCGAGATTTTTTTTTGATATATCGATAGGACAAAATTGTAGATAGTTATTCAGCTGTTTTATTATATCGATAAGACAATATTGTAGATAGTTATCGAGATTTCTTTTGATATATCGATAAGACAAAACTGTAGATAGTTATCTAGTCTTTCTTCTATTATATTACAATTATTATATTTCAGGCGATGTTACAATTTTTTTTCCGACAGAGACAACGCTGTTGACGGCTAGCTACTCATTTTACACCTGAGTACGGTGAGAGAATGTGGGTAGAGGGTCTTTTTCAATGGCTCAACTATGCGCCGAGCGAGGCTCGAACTCAGGACCTTCCTATCCGGAAACGAGTGTCATACATAGCCGCACATTTATTACGGTTTACAAAATCAAACAATACGATTATTCAAAACGTACGGTTTTAAGCAAGGTGCACATACTGGTAGGTCTGACAACCGAACGCAATTAAGGGCCTACTATTTTAACATTGTTGTAATGGCAATATTTTGCGTTGGTTCGACAGTATTTCCATTACAATTAATTATGAGCCCAATATAATTTGGGTCATCAGACCTGTATATGAGTACACTTCGATTTTAAACTGAAATGAAAAGGATACGCCCAATTCTGTCATACTCGATCGATTTAAATGACCCTCGTCTTTGCAAAAACTTTTAAACCTGGGACTTCGCGAAATCCCAGGTTTGAGAGTTTTTGCCAAGATGAGGGTCATTTAAAATCGATTGGTATTTGAAGGACGAGTTTTATGGCCAAATTTTGAAATACGGGTTTTTCTAAAGTACGAAAGAGTAGATATTCTCTGCCAAAAAAAACCCCCGATTATTTTTCATGTCAGACCACTATTGTGCTGAGAGTGATAATGGAGAGGCTTCGGATGGGAACAGACAATGGACGTTTCGTGAACAAACCCTTCGTCAGCACAGCAATAAACAAATGAATGTGGAAAACAAAAATAAAATAAATTGCATTATAACTTGAACATTCATACTCCAGCTATCAGTGAGTACAGACTCTTTACAAGTTATACTCCATTCTATTTGATTAGTTATTCACGTTTATTTGTTTATTATTATTAATTATACTGCATTTTATTTTAGTTGTTTTCTACGTTCATTTGTTTGTAGTTGTGTTGACGAAGGGTTTGTTACCGACACGTCCATTATCTGTATTGTTCCCATCAGAAGCCTCTCCTGTATTTTCAAAATCCCAGGCTTCATGCCCCCCCCCCCCCCCCCATTCCAACACCCCGCTCTCTACTAAAGATAGAACGAAGATGACGTCACTTAGGTCTTTGTTTTTATTATTATTATTTTTGTTTTTGCCATCCGCGTTCATGAGTAATTCTCACTGAACTGTATTAACCAGACTATAAACGTTCATGGTTACACATTGCTTTGTGTGTTGTTGGTCCGTTATACTTCCGGATGGCAATGTTGTGAGCTTCTAAGCCAAGCGCATACTATCTATTGTCCTGAAAGTGAAAGACATGTTGGATAAACCTCATCAATAATAACATCATGCCATGAACCCAACGCACTATATTAAGGTGAATGAGTCTCTTTGTAGAGGGCTCATGCTCGGCCATTCTTGCCTCTTCCTGAAGATTAAACTACAGGCAAAAATGATTAAAGTTCAATTTGGGAAAGTTAACGGTAAAAAAAATTACTCAAAACAATTTTTAAAAAATCAAGGAATCAATGTAATGTGCAGTGTGTTGTCTTGTGGTTTGATGCTCGCTTTAAGATCGGAAGGTTCTGGGTTCGAGCCTGGCTCGGGCACAGTTGAGTCCTTGAAAAAGGCGTTTTACTCACGTTCTATCACCGTATTCAGGTGTAAAATGAGTACCTGGTCGTTAACAGCATTGTCTATGTCCGATAAAAAAATGTAATATCGCCCAACAGGGGTTGGGGGGTTCTTTATATCCTATTGTCAACGGGTTGTTTCATTTTTACGAAAAATCGCCGAAACCCGCCGAAACCTATAGTCTCAGGTTCACTTCCCACTGGTGTACACTTCCCATAACGTTGTCGGATATTGTCGGGGTTCGTCGAGTTTCGTAAAATATGAAACACCCTCCTCCTCCGCCGCCCATAGTCCCAGGTTCACTCTCCATTGGTGTACATTTCCCCGAATCCCTGGTTCACTCCTCACTGCTGCCTACTTCCTATAACCTTGTCGGGTTTCCTCGGGTTTCGGTAACCAAGAAACACCGTTGTCAACGTCATTCATCTTTTAAAAATACTTTTTTTTATAAGCTTTTATATAGCGCAATATCCACTAAATGTGCTCAAAGCGCTTTACAAGGGGTCCCTGGTCAACAGCAACATTTAACATGTAGGACGGGACATAACGCCTATTAGGCGATATTACAATTTTTCGGACAAAGACAACGCTGTTAACGGCGAGGTACTCATTTTACACCTGAGTACGGTGAGAGAATGTGAGTAAAGAGTCTTTTCCAAGGACTCAACGATGCGCCGAGCTCGAGGCTCGAACCCAGGACCTTCCGATCCGAAAGCGAGTGTCATACCACTAGACCACATAGCCGCACTTTCCCTATCATTTCTCTTAATCTTTATTATTATTCATTGGCACTTTTTCTAAGTCCGTAATCTCCTGTCAATCCACAATTTTAAACGTTAAGGAATTTGTCGATCGACTGCCTTCTTGATCCCAACACTTCCCGTCCATAAAAACTTGAAATGTGCCTCCCCCCCCCCACCTTTTTTTTTGGGGGGGGGGGAGGGAGGGCTGTCATAATCTTAACAGGATTAGGCGTGAAATCTATATCGATTTTTCTCAATGTAATTATCATCTTGTAGCCTTTTGCATAGAACCTTATGCTACTCGTTTCTCTTTATTGATTGATCTGTCTATCTCACAATCTCTATCTTATCTGCTGTCTATCTGTCTGCTCTGTCTATCTACATCTATCTATCTCTTCTATCTTCTTCGTATCTATCTGTCTATCTATCTATCTATTTATCTATCTATCTATCTATCTATCTATCTATCTATCTATCTATCTATCTATCTGTCTGTCTGTCTATCTATCTATCTACTTCTCTTTCTGTCAATCTAAATATCTATAAATCCATCTATCTATTTATCCATCCATCTATTCACATCTCTATCTATCTATTAATCTTTCTATTTATCTATCTATCTATATATCTATATATCTATCTTTCTATCTATCTATCTATCTATCTATCTATCTACAAAAATATGTTTATTTATCTGTATAATAGTATCTATCAATCAATCTATCTATCTATCTATCTATCTATCTATCTATCTATCTATCTATCTATCTACAAAATATATATATCTATCTATCTCTGAATTTATCAATCAAGCAAACAATCTATCTATCTATCTATCTATTTCTCGCTTAATCTCTCTCTCTCTCTCTCTCTCTCTCTCTCTCTCTCTCTCTCTCTCGTTCTTTCTTTTCTTCTTTGATCTATGAACCACAATTTGCCTCGATCAAACTTCCATCTCTCCCAATCCATATCAATCAATCTTACCGTCCATTCATCGAATACAATTCTTATTCTTTCTACTCCTGCTTTTCCTCAATTGTCTAGATTAATATTCAATGGATTTATCTTTCAACGAATGCCACAAATAACATTATGAGTTTTGAATGAAATCATTAAAGACGAATGAAAAAGATTGAAAAAAAAATATGGCAAAACAAGAAACGCATGACAAAAGAATCAGGACACAAAACACACACAGACACACACACAGACACATACACAGACACACACACACTCACAAACACATACACACACAGACACACACACACAGATACATACAGACACACACAGACACACACACAAACACACACACAGACACACACACAGACACACACAAACACACAGACACAAACACACTCATAAAAAGGAGCTTTTAAAATAAGCTTTTATATAGCGCAATATCCACTAAATGTGCTCAAAGCGCTTTACAAGGGGTCACTGGCCAACAGCAACATTTAACATTTAGGACGGGACATGGCGCCTGTAAGGCGATGCTACAATGTTTTTTGGACAGAGACAACGTTGTTAACGGCCAGGTACTCTTTTTACACCCGAGTGAGAGAATGGGAGTAAAGAGCCTTCTCCAGGGACTCAACTATGCGCATTGCGAGGCTCGAACCCAGGACCTTCCTATCCGAAAGCGAGTGTTATACCTC